>NW_024583534.1:29938-38856 GCF_018398535.1 Haplochromis burtoni
TGGGCAAGTTCAAGTACAAAATGACCAGACTGACCACAAAAAAGACAGCTTCAACTTGGTTCTCAGCTGCTATTCCTCAGGTGCTAGTATAGCCTGACTGAGCTGCATTGGCCCCTCAGAATGGCGAACAGAGGAGCTTTAAGTGCTGTGCTGGAAGTGGAAGGCAGGGAGAACCAAAGGGCAGAATTGGGACGGGAACTACAGCCAGAGGAAGGCTGAGACTTGTCGTTCCATTCCTTGTTTTGTTCATATAGGTGATTGTCTACACTAATAGTGAGAGCCACAAATTCATTTAAACTCTTCAGCTCATCTCTGGTAGCCAATTCAAACCTGTTGCATCTCTGTTAGGAATGTGCAGAAATGTGTTACAAAGGTAGAATTACTGTATCTTTATTGAAGTGTTTTTATTCCTCTTATGTGTCTTCAGAGGCAGACTGAATGTGCTGGCAAATGTGATCCGGAAGGAGCTGGAGCAAATCTTTTGTCAGTTTGACTCTAAGTTAGAGGCTGCGGATGAGGTTTGAACATTATTTCGTTAGATTTAGTCAAGAGCAATGAAACAGATTTACACAAAAAATATAACTATGACAGTGCTTGTGTTAATGATAACAACTGATGTTTGGAAAATGTGTTTAGGCACATGAATAACTTTAAAAATGATTGACACTCTTTAGCTGAGAAAGCCTCTTTTTTCCAACCAGAATGTATCAATAGTAACTATGATGGGGTCCAGTTAAAAGTGGGGTCCAAATTAGTAGTGCTCCCCATCTGTCACACAGAGACAGCAAAGAGGTGGTACTAACTGTAAACCCAGAGGTGAGAGGTGAAAGATAGCTGTTATTAAGAAAATGTTATGTAATCAAAATCAAACAAAAGTGCAATCAAATCAAATCAAAACCTGAGAAAAAAAACAAAGTAAGACACCCGTTCAGCTTTTCAGCAGTTCTCATTCACTGCAATTATGACTTACACAAGTACGTTGGTTAGGTTAGCTGTTAAGAACAAGCTAAAAAGCCAATGTCAGTATGCCATGCAATTATTAAAATATGTGACCTGCCACATGTATTTAACTCTAGCATATTAATTCAACTGTAGACTGATGGTTGCAGAATGCAGAGGTATATCTAAAAGGGGAACATGCAGTGGCACAGCACCTTCCTAAAATATAAATTTATTACATTAAGTGCTATATTACTATGTTTTTATAGATCAATAAAAGTAGCAGATTATTATGTTGGGTTATTAAATTAATGTTAACATTAGCTCCACCTGCAATATTAAAAATGTGTAGGCCGTCTATTGAATAGCACATGTGCACATATGTTATTAATAAAAATAAATAAAGATGAAAGGTTCAGCATCTGACTTTGTGCTCTCAGGGTTCTGGCGATGTGAAATATCACTTGGGGATGTATCACAGGAGGATGAACCGGGTCAGTGACAAGTACATGACATTGTCTCTCGTGGCAAACCCCTCCCACTTGGAGGCCGTTGATCCAGTGGTGCAGGGAAAGACCAAAGCTGAGCAGTTCTACTGTGGGGACACTGAGGGAAAGAGAGTATGTTGAATTTTTTTCTTTACCATATAAACAGAAGACAATGTCTCCGTGGATGTTTTCCAATATGTTTGCATTTTGGTGAATCATTTTGCAGGTGATGTCTATTCTCCTTCATGGCGATGCTGCATTTGCAGGTCAGGGTATAGTGTATGAGACATTCCACCTGTCTGACCTGCCATCCTACACCACACATGGTACAATACACGTGGTGGTCAACAACCAGGTATGGACTGTTCGATTCAGTTTGTTACGTTTAAAATTCTTTCAGCAGTTATCAAGTTTATGGTATGGACAGGTATTTCAACAAATAGATCACTTAATGGTTATAATAATAATAATGGTTTTGTAACTGAATTAGTTTTCCCCAGATAAAACTAGGCTTCTGGAGTATGGATTATTGAATATACACTAAAAGTACTTTTGAATTGACCATAATACTGTGTATTTAACACTGCGTGTGAATTGCTGCAATTGCAGTTCCAGCAGTTAAAATGAGCACAGTGTCATAACTGTAACTGGTTTTAATATACATGTGTGTTACTCTTGCCCACATAGATTGGTTTTACGACAGATCCCAGGGTGGCTCGTTCATCTCCGTACCCAACCGATGTAGCTCGAGTGGTCAATGCACCCATCTTTCACGTTAACGCAGATAATCCAGAGGCTGTGATGTATGTGTGCAAAGTTGCAGCTGAATGGAGGAACACATTCCATAAAGATGTCGTTGTAGACCTGGTAAAAATGCTCGTTATTATAAATTTTTGTTAACCACCAAGTAAAATGACCCTGACTGAAACTGCTGTTATTTAAGAAAAAATACTTTGAAAACAGGAAACACTTTTACTAACTATAACCCGAAATAATGAAAGTAAACCTGTGAACAAAGCATAAAGTAGGAGTAAGCATGTTTCCAACATCTAAAAAGGGCATTAAGCCCCATCTGACCTTAGAAACATGACGGTTTAATTCAATTCAGTCCAATTTTTGATTAATCCAATAAGGGATCATTTGTTAGAAGCAGTTTAGAAAAACACAGACACACACACACACACACACACACACACACAAATGAACTAAATCAAGGTAAAAACTTTAAAAGTGAGGAGTTTAGAATAATGGGTAGTAGTAGTTTACAATCAGGTGTAGCATGATGATACCCTAATGGCAACAAAAAATAGAATAGAATAGAATAGAATAGAATAGAATAGAATAGAATAGAATAGAATAGAATAGCCCTTTATTATCATTGTACATGTACAATGAAATTGTGGAGAATGAAATATTCATTCTCAGGGTGCATTCAGAAAAGGCTAGAATACCTGTTGCTATCTCAAGGATTAGTTGGTTGCTAAAAGAAGCTACGTCTATTTGCTTCACTTATCTTCCAGTTATCTTAGACTTTAACAATACTGTGTGGATGTGAAATGAGCCAGTAGAAGAAAAAATAATAGAGTCAAAAGACTAATTAAAATGATAGATGGTGGGATCAGCTGTGTCATTTAAATGGACTGTCACTTTACTGCACTGTGCCAACAAGTGTGCCAGTCAGTACTGACATACTAAATTTTCATACAGCATACAGGGTCAAATAGGTGATCAGAAAAACAAACATAAGTATTTGCCTCTTCACTCAGGTGTGTTACAGACGGAACGGACATAATGAGATAGATGAGCCCATGTTCACACAGCCGCTGATGTACAAGCGCATCAAGAAGCAGAAAGGAGTCCTGCAGAAATTTGTTGAAAAACTCATTGATGAAGGAGTCGTCACAACTCAAGAATATGAGGTAAAGCTACCTGCACACCTGTGCTGTAGATGGTTATGAAGCATGCAAATTGTAGACAAAGACACAATATAACTTCTTCTGACCTCCAAGTGGATTTGATTTTTGGCTGCAGTTTTAAACTCTATCACACATTTAGCTTGAGCTTACTCAGTCCGAAGATGATGATCATTGTCAGGATTTTATACCGAATGAAAAAGCTCAGCTAATTCTTTGAGACTGATCAAGTAACACACAGATTTCTCATGTGGACAGCTGTCACTGACAGTCAACTCCAGTCTATATGACGTAATGGACCTTCTCAGCAGGTTGAGTGTTAAAGTGTGAGCCATTCAAGAGAGCTAACCTCAAGTTTTCTGAAAATCTTGTGAATGCTAAAACTCGAGAAGGAAGTCACTTAGGATTTTGTAATTACCATAGGTGTGTCTACTAGGAGGCTGCCACCAGTATTTTACTTATACTGTTGCTATCAGTTACTAGATTAAAAATCACAATGAAGATAAAAAGAAAGACTAAATTTTCTCATTAGATGCCCAACTTGCATTGATCTCTTGCAGGAGGAAGTAGCCAGTTATGACAAAATCTGTGAGGAAGCTTATACTCGCTCCAAAGATGAAAAGATCCTACACATCAAGCACTGGCTAGATTCACCCTGGCCCGGTACGACTACATGTTGTTAATGAAGCTAAACCATTTCTGTGTGTTGTTTTTTTAACTCCCTATTTTGTCAAGAAATTAACATCAAACACAATAAATTAAGACAGAATACAATGAATACAACTGAATACACAGAATATTTTTGAATCTTGGGCAAGAAGGGCATCCCATGCATGCCTCTTGCTTTTAATGCTTTTGTGTGTCTGTGTATTTAGGCTTTTTCACACTGGAGGGTCAGCCTAGAAGTATGACCTGTCCTTCGACTGGCATCAGCGAGCAAGCGCTCAGCCACATTGGCAACATTGCTGCATCTGTCCCAGTGCAGGATTTTGCTATACATGGAGGTGCCCTCATGTCTCGTGTGACAAAAATGAAGATCCACTGAATGTACTTTCAAGCTGTTTTAGACCTGGATTTTCTGCATTGGTGTTCATGTTGTAGGCTTGAGTCGTATCCTAAAGGGACGTGCAAATATGGTGAGCCAGCGACTGTGTGACTGGGCTCTAGGGGAGTATATGGCCTTTGGCTCTCTGCTCAAGGAGGGAATCCATGTGCGTCTCAGTGGTCAGGATGTGGAGAGGGGCACGTTCAGGTAAGAAATAGATGTACCATCTATGTACATGTTTATGTAGCCAACTTCCTAAGAATAAAATATCAAGAGGTGATTGCATCTAAATCTCTTTGACCTGTGCTTGTATTAATTTCTTCACCTGCATCTTATCTCTGAATTTAAAAAAAAGGGACAAACTCAGTCATACCACTCATTTTTTTCTGGTTATATTTCACAGCCATCGACACCATGTTCTTCATGACCAAAATACTGACAAAAGGATGTGCATCCCAATGAATTATATCTCCCCTGATCAAGCTCCTTACACTGTGTGTAACAGCTCTCTATCTGAATATGCAGTGCTGGGTAGGTAACATAAACACAATAAAGTACCAAAATCTGGTGCGTTTTGCATGATTCTTTGCCTACCTCTCTGTCTCCCACAGTACCTGAAGTACACTATTTCACAGTTGAAGTGTCACTTTTCAATTTGCTGGCATGTTTCAACATCAAGGCTTCCGTTTCATTCTTCTCTCCCATGTGCAGGTTTTGAATTAGGCTTTGCTATGGCCAGTCCCAATGCACTGGTTCTATGGGAGGCCCAGTTTGGAGACTTTCACAATACAGCCCAGTGCATCATCGATCAGTTTATCAGCTCGGGACAGGCCAAGTGGGTCAGACAGAATGGCATAGTGTTGTTGCTTCCTCATGGCATGGAGGGAATGGTAAGAATTTAATCTACCACATTCCACATGTATCTCAATTTGATTTGTCTCACCATCAGAGTTTGGGATTGTATTACCACCTTATAATGCAACGCCTGCCTTGTATTGATGTCTTCTTGATTTTACGAATTGTTATATTTTTAATACCATTCTATGGGCTTGCACTGTCAGAGCACAAATCACTTATGTCTCTGTGTAAAACTGTGGGGTACTGTGTTGTACTGGAACAAAATGTTTATTCTGTCCATGGTAGCAAAATTATTTTGATGCAAATGAAAGGACATATATGGATACATAGTGCCTTATGTGTTACTAATAAACTTGAGATCTGCAATATCACATATAAACAAACCTTAAATACACTACAGGAAAGAAAACTGCATCACATTTGTATTGCTTCCATTTCGTTTTCATCACAGGGTCCAGAGCACTCATCTGCACGCCCTGAAAGATTTCTACAGATGTGCAATGATGACCCAGATGTATTCCCTGTGAGTTTGTGTCAGAATGTCATTAAGGAATCATAGTCTGTCAAGTAAATGATTTTCAAGTCTGAAAAGAGAAGGAATTTCAGAAGTTAAATCAGCATTCTTTTTAATGGCCAGCAGGGGGAACTCTACAGCCAAAAACAATCTGTCTATCTAGGGAATCTATGACCTAAGTAAACATACAACATTATGTTCATTTTGTGCATTTTGAGCATGCTTTAGTGTAAGCCTGTGTCATGGTTGATATGTTTCTCAGTTATATCAGTCCTTAATCAGCCCATCTGGTTTTAAAAAACTTAGTTCAGCTAGAGGCTTCAACAGCAAAAACAATGGGTGGCATCACAGTAACTACGTATGTTAAGGACAGAGTGGAACATGCAGTGCAGGTTGGATTTGTATTTTGCCACAATCAAAAATATCTTTCTGTTTTTCTTTGGACTCATTAGTAATTTTCCGTCCTCTTCTGTCTTTGTCAGAGTCATATTTTTTATTTGATTAATTTACCTTAGTACCTAAACAAATTAAATAATTGGAACAAATAATTCTGTTCTTTTGAATTTTTGAATTAAATAATTGTATTGTGTGCATTTTGTCATCAGGTTGACTATACTTTTCTTATCTTTTTTAATCTTCCACGTAAAATTTTGTATGTTGTATTGTAATTTCTGTTTGTTTTTTTTACGTCATTGTATGTTGGCAGAAACTGTCTGAAGACTTTGCCATGTATCAGCTTTATGACTGTAACTGGATTGTTGTGAACTGCTCTACTCCTGCAAACTACTTCCACGTTCTCCGCAGACAGATCCTGCTGCCTTTCAGGAAGCCCGTAAGAGATATATACCAAAACATGCAAGATAAGAGTCAATTGAAATTATGAACATGTTCTATGCTCTGTCTTTAATCGCAGCTCATAGTACTAACTCCAAAGTCGCTGTTGCGCCACCCTGAGGTTAAGTCCAGCTTTGATGATATGCTCCCAGGTGAGTACAAATCAAAAAAGTGCAAAAGAACTTTTAAAATATTTGGTTATTTTCTGTTTTTATGATTTCTGTCATGCAGGCACACATTTCAGTCGTCTAATCCCAGATAATGGGCATGCAGCCACCAACCCTGAGAAGGTGAAGAGACTAATTTTCTGCACCGGCAAGATTTACTATGAACTGACCCGGGAACGCAAGAACAGAGGCATGGACGAAGCTATTGCTGTTGTACGCATCGAGCAGGTAATCAGTGTTTTGGTAAAACTGTTGTGTAAGTCTGTAAAAAGCTGAAACTGAATCTGAGACTGTGGAGTGACTTGTTTAGTCTAATGTCAAGGCAATTTCACACTTCACATACTTCACTGCCGTACAGGTAAAACAATGGTGGCATGGCCTTATAGTGTGCAGTATTTGTCTGCCTTAAGTCAATCACAGCACCTTGTTAGGCAACACCGCACAGACTTCCACACCAAAAGTAGCAGAAACTTGAGTGTTCATTCCAACTACATTGTGGCATCTTTCTTTTTTTGGCAGCTGTCACCATTCCCCTTTGATCTGGTGAAAGAAGAGGCTGATCACTATCCAAATGCAGATTTGGTTTGGTGTCAAGAAGAGCACAAAAACCACGGCTACTATGACTATGTCAAGCCCCGCATCAGCACCACCATCGGTCACACACGCCCCATCTGGTAAGTTTGACTTTAGCTGACTGTACACCTGAAGACAGGGCAGTATACCAGTCCATTTACCAATATGTTCACTATTGTTCGTCTCCACATGTCTAAACCACCATGCTTGTCTCACTAACTATGTCTTTAAACCCTCAATCTAAACTGTCCCTCTGATATATCTAATCGAGTCCATTCTGGTCTTTTTGGTTGTGTCCCAAACCATACATCATAACAGGTCTTACTAGTCTTGTAAAACTTCCCTTTCATTTGTGCTGCCATTCTTCTGTCACATATCATACCTGATTTATCGTCCCTCTGATATAATCATTTCTAATCCTGTTCAACTCTGCCTTTTGTTTTTGTTTTTTTTAGTGCCACCCAACTATAAAACTTAGCAGGTCTGTCTGCCATCTATTAAACATTTCCTTTCATTCTTACTGCTATCCTTCTGTCATACATCACCCCTGACACTTGCCTCCACTCACTGCACCCCACGTGCACTCCTATCTTCACCAGTCTTGCTTTGGACGGTTGACCCTAGATATTTAAACTCACCCACCTTCACTGTTACACTTGTCTCTTTCTAATTCACACACATGTATTCTTCATGTACCTTCTTCTCCCCAGTGCATACCTCTGCAGACCCTCATTTCCCTGATACCTACTTTCACTACAGGCTATAATGTCAAACATCATAGTAGACACAGCCTGACCTCATCTGTCAACCTGTCCAAGACCAATACAAAAAGGAAGGCGCTCAGTGCCAATCCCTGATGTAATCTCAGTCCCACCATGAACCCATCTGCATCTTCTACCACACACCTCACCACTGTCTTGCATGTCCTGCACTTGCCTCACATATTTCTCTGCTATTCCTGACTTTGTAGTACAGTATCACATTTCCTCTTGGCACTTATATGCTTTATCTAGTGCTACAAAGACACCGTGCAACTCCTTCTGACCTTCACTCTTTTGTAGCACACTGCTGCTCACTGATAGTCACCTGTCTTTGTCTTCATGGTCATCAGTTTTTATTTATTTGCACATTTATCGAATGCTTTTTAAAAAAAAAAACCTTTCCCCCCCCTTTTCGTTTTCTTTGGGCCCTTGGCCGGGGGGTTCCGGGTTTGATCCCCTGACATTTTGAATGGTAAATGGATCACCCTACCACCTAAGCTACAGCCATCCTGCAGGACACATTGAATTGCATCATGAGCAGTGATATTATAGTAAACAGGAGTGAGAACTCATACATCATTTAGAGGCCATGTCAGTACACAAACACACAGCAGACGTTTAATGTTGTGACTTTTAAATGTTGAATAAACTCACAGCCTCATTCCACTGTTCTTCACAAATATTTTGTGTTTAATTTACTCCCAAAAAGAGGAAAAGGCATCTGTAAACAAAAAAGAAAAACCTGTAAACCAGGTTAAAGGTGATTGTTATTGGCAGCATTGTTCTCTTTTTTTTAATGTGTGTGTGTGTGTGTGTGTGTGTGTGT
>NW_024583534.1:39029-41581 GCF_018398535.1 Haplochromis burtoni
AAAGAGAGAGATCAATTAGTTTATAGAGCTCAGCCTGATGTAGCCAGGAATATTCTTGTGAATACAGGTCATTAGTGAGTGTCTTCAAGAAGGCACACAATGAGCAGTTTGGCTAACACAACTTATTACGCCGAAACGTATTACATTCGTCAATGTTTTGACGGTCAGTGAGAGGAGCTAGAGAATCTGATGATATGGCCCTGTATTGGCCCGAGTCTGGAATTTAGGACAGAATTAACAAGTTTTAAGACTGATGAGAATATTTTAGTTTTGTCTTAATATTTCCAGGCGTCAGATAATTTAATCGCAGATCAAATCTTCAAATAATATTATCGATGTGTGGTATACTGTTTTGGGTCAAACAACCAGAAACATTCCCCAAAAGTTGATTCTGTTCATCTGGACCTAGTGTTTTCAGTGGGGCACTGACCTCCCAGCCCCTTAGTGTGCTAATTTCAGTCATTATGCAAATGTACTGTTTATAAGATTGGGGAAACCTGCTGTCAGCTGAGACTGAAGAAGTCACTTGGATGAGTGACGAAACGTTTCTCCCACCAAAAACGCTTCGTCCAGATGAACAGAATCAACCTTTGGAGATTTACAAAATCAGAAACATTAATGATGTTCATATTTTAAGGAAGAAAACGAGGATAGTTCTTTTCTGGCATTTTAGCACACTTTGCTCCAGAGTGGCTCCAACAGATTTCAGAAACAACATCACAGGTCTGTGGTCCAGAAAAGTGCAGTCCTAAGTATAAAGAACTAACTTGTATTTTTATTATTATTATACATATTCTGTTTTCATTGATCTTGGCAAATAAAGCTTTTTGAATAGTCCTGCTTTTGCTCTTCAATATTTCACAAATATATAATTTACAATTTTGCACTTTTTCTTTTATACATGTAATCAAGAAGCTGCAGAGAAGTCAGTCACCATTGTAACCAAAGATCTTCTAAATACTCAAGATCTCCCAATCATGCTCACGAGAAAGCCCCGAATAGAATTTGTAGATTAACCTCATTTTTCTTTTGGACATTTTCTTTATACTTTCACTTCTTTCTAAAGAGTAGAGATAAGAATTCACAATGAGTCACTTTAGAATGCAAGGAGCTGCCTCTTGATCACCGTCATCTTTACCCACCACAGCCAGCATACATGGCATACAAGATGGCTCAGGTGCAATTGTAGTCCTGCAGCAACATTAATATGATGTTGCAGGATCAACACAGTCCTATCACATACACCACATGGACAAACAGAGGCAAAAGAATGTAGTGGACATGGAATGGAGTCTTATCGTGCAAATAGTGTTTTATTAACCCCTTAGCAGTCCTATTAGTCCCCTAAACCATCCAATGTCCCGTGGGCGGTACGTCCGACTGCTAACAGTTTAAGGTAACTATCCATGTGTATTTTGTGTATTTGTTAACAAACGTATGCAGCATCTCAAATACTGAAAGTTTCTTTCAGTCTAGTATTAAATAAAATTCCACACAAACTGGCAATAAATTGTCATATAAGTAATTTAATGAGATTGCAGAATTACAAGAAATTTCAAGAATTATGTCTTCAGAATGTTTTCTGATCACAACTCCTGGTGTATGGCAATGACCTCAAATGTAAATTTTAGCATAAAGCAGATTAGACCACTGTGCTAACTCTCAAAGCACACACCCAAATTATGCTATTTGGATGTTTATTTTGTTCCTGGCTGCTACTGTATAGTTAATTATCATGTAAACAAAGCACTTCAAAATAATTGTCTTCTCAAAATGATTAAGTAGCTCAGTATTTTCTTCTGTTATAAAAACTACCCTCCAAGATTTTAGTGCAAATGTGGATACAGACTCCTTTACAGATGACTCTTGGAGTTTCTGTTTTTTTCGATGAAGTCAAACAGATCCACATGTGAATCACAGTGCTTGGCAGAGCTAAAGTCACGCAGAAGTTTGTACAGTGTCCCTGTCAAAAAGGAATAAAAAGGTATATTAGAAAAATTAAAGAAACACCACTTTTTACAGCCAAATTCTGAAAAGTTATATCTTAAAAAATTGTCATTCAGCTCTAAATAATTAAAGAACACAACATAGTTTCATTCTGATTATAGGGGTGTGGTTCTGGGAGAGGTAGAACAGAGGGCTCTAGGGACATGGGCATTATTAGAAGAAGCTGGTTTTCTTGGTGTTATTGACTAAGTTTACTTTACCTAGCAACCAAATGTAACAGGTCAGTAAAGCCAACATGTGGCAGGCGTGTGGCCTCTGGCTCTGCTGCAATGGGAGGGGGGGGGTTGTTACGGTAAGCTCACAGGGTGGTGCCGGGAGGTCGGAGGGCACAGGTGACCCCTTTTAGTGTCTGGAGTCAGGAAGGAGCGGTGTGTGGTGTGGGAAGTAGCTAGAAAGCTGCTGTGACCAACAATCGAAAACTGTATGGGTCCTAATCACTTCACCTGACAGTAACAAAATACTATGTGCTTACTGTCAATGCGGAAAGTGAAGGCATTAAGGCAAGCATTCAGACACAAGTGTGATCATCCTTTGAACTTTACGAA
>NW_024583534.1:54747-67865 GCF_018398535.1 Haplochromis burtoni
GAGAGATTTTACGTTATAAGTCTTTTGGAGGGTTTTGTATTTCTTTGATTTTCCAAGAAGATCATTTATTTCAATAGTCAACACAATATTACTTGTAGAAGATAACTGGAAATGATACCTTATTCACAAAGCTAGGGAGCTTCAAGGCCAATGCAGCAATCTTTGGAAACAGTGTCTTGTAGTACTTTTCTGTATCATGGGTATTCTGAAAAGAAAATATGTTCATTGCTTATTATCGCTCATTTAAATAGTCAAGTCACAAAACTAATAATTCAATTACCAAATGTGGGTATTCACCTTATCCAATTTGTGGAGGGCATCAAATGACCACTGATCTTTATATTTGGGGTTATACTTGATGATAGCTTCCTGATGAGAGAAGTTTTAAGACCACCTAATATGCTTATATAACAGTCACAGAAATTCACATTAAGCATGGTCAAAGAATAGCACCGGTTTAACTTTTCATGTGTCCTTGGGAACAAATTTCACATTATCAGTGTAAAAATGAACAATGATTCAATATCCACTCTTGCCAACATACCTCTACATCTTTGACACTGGCTGTTTTCTTACTGGCCAGAGATTTCAGCTTTTTGGATATCACATCCCACCTTGACTTCTGATGTGCTACCTGAAATGACAATTACATTTATGTGCTCTGTTCCATTTGAGACAACATATAAAATCTGTATTATTTTTATATAAGCCTAAATGAAATACAATTAAAACACATTTAAAATGTGCTTCATGTTAGTCTCTGTCAGTGGGGGAAAATTTGTAAAACTAGCACACAACTGGAGACTGTGAGTCATAGTCCTGGGCTCCCAGCTTTTTGTGTTTTCAACTAATGGTACTTAACATTTAAGTATGAGTTATTGAGTTAGTCCAATTTTTGGTTATGGTTTTAAGTTTTGTGGTTTTCTGATTGCTCACTGAGGTTAAGATGCCTCAGTTTTTAGTCCTATCTTTCAAAATACAATTCAATTTCATTTATATAGTGCCAAATGGGGCGTAATTTCGGGCAGGGATAGCTCAGTAGGTAGAGTGGTGGCCCCATGATTGGAAGGTCGGGGGTTTGAATCCACTGAACGGCCACCCTGAGGTACCCCTGAGCAAGGTACCGTCCCTACACACTGCTCCCCAGTGGCGGCCCACTGCTTCACTGAGTGAATGGGTTAAATGCAGAGAGGAATTTCCCCACGGGGATCAATGAAGTATACATTATTATTAAATCATCACAATAGTTGCCTCATTCTGCTTTATGTTGTAAGATAAAGACTTTACAATTGCAAAGAGAAACCCAACAAAGATATGACCCCTGTGAGCAAGCACTTGGGAAAGTAAAAATTCCCTTTTAACAGGAAGAAACATCTGGCAGAACCAGGGTCAGGGAGGGCAGCCTTCTGCCGCAACCGTGTGGGGTTAAGGGAAGGGAGATGGGGCAAAAAACACAAGTGAAGAGAGCATATTGAGAAGATGGGAACAAGTACTTTGAGAAGCTGATGAATGCAGAATGCAGTGGAGGATAGAAGGGGACAGTTAGTGAATTAGGTGGAGCACTGTGAATGAAGTAAATAGAAAAAAAAATGGAATCAAAGGGATATGAAAAGATTATAAAAGATTATTTAAAAAAAGAAAAATAAGGAAACAAGCAGAGGACAAGGACCACATGATCTGTCAGCCCCAGATGAGAAATTCACTGCAATAAAAAATTAAAAATCCAGACTTTCCAGGATCCATGGGATAGTGCCAAGAACTTATACTGTGAGTGATGACATCCAGCAATGGTAAATGGCCTGTATGTGTAAAGTGCTTTACACATCCAGTCATCCACCCATTCACACACTGGTGATGGTAGGGCTGTTCGATATAACGATATATATCGGATGACGATATAAAAACATCTATCGTTTCATTTTACGCTATCGTTTGTTTCGTGGTGTCGCAAAATAAACTGTTTACGGCAATATTTTTTCATCGTTTTGATGGTCACTGTAGTGGCTATATTAATTTCTTAAAGTTCTCTCTTTCTCTTATATTTAATATAACCACACTACGGACGGACAAGCGCCTGTTTTTATGCGTTGTGGTTAGCAACAACGACGGTAACACCATCGCGTGTCCGCTTGTTTATGTTCCACATAAACCTTTCACAATAAAGCTCAAGATCCTGTTGAGACTTTTCAAAATAAACTGAATCACGTGAAAGAGCAGATTATTTACGGATGAGAAGTAAAAAAGAGCCGCCAGGTGCTAAAAAATAAACCTTAGACTCAAACGTTAGAACAGGCTTTTCCCCGCAGCACGCCGTGTAATAAATACTCACAAAGAAAACGGCGGCCTGTTACAACTTATGTCTAAAAATGTATCGTTTCATGCATCGGTTAAAACACTCGACTCCAGCTACATGACGCACAGCTGGAAACACTTCCCACAAGACGAGCTGCCCGAGATTCACAGAAAATGTTACATTTTTGTGATTTATATCGTTATCGGACGATAGAATTCTTATATCGGGATATGAGATTTTGGTCATATCGCACAACCCTAGGTGATGGCAAGCTACATTGCAGCCACAGGTACCCTGGGGAGCACTGACAGAGGCGAGGCTGCCAAACACTGGCGCCACCGGGCCCTCTGACCACCACCAGTAGGCAACAGGTGAACTGTCTTGCCCAAGGACACAACGCCCAAGACTGTCCAAGCAGGGGCTTGAACCGGCAACGTTCCGATTACAAGGCGAACTCCCAACTCTTGAGCCACGCTCGGCCAATAGCCGCAATCACCCGATGACAGAATGACAGAACTCATTTTTAATGAACCATTTGAAAGATATTTAAGATGAGATAAGAGATAATGGAATATGTTTAAATTAACAGGACGCAGAGATATACATGTTGTACTGCTGTCCACCTTGCTGAGGACACAGCTGTCTCTAAAAATGAAACTGTTGATTTACCAGTCGATCTAGGTCCCTCTCCTCACTTGTGGGCATAAACTGTGAGTAGTGACCAAAAGAATGAGATCATGGATACTAGCGACTAGTGACAGTTATTTTAATACATATATTTCAGTACCCTGTGGCTTGCTCATTAGTTTGAATTACTACTGTGTGAACAACATGCACGTCACTGTACATCAACACCAACTTCTTGCAGTCTTCTTATCTGGCTTTTCTCCAGCTACCTAGATAATACACCTCTTGCAACCTACACAAAGCAATTCTTAGCCTCCAGTGGCTCTTGAATGCCTAAAAACCTGTATAACATGTCTCGCAGGTTTGAAAAACCTCTGACAGTGAACTTATCTCTGTGCCTGTCCTGCTAGACCTCAGTGCTGCATTCGATACTGCTGACAGTAATATTTTATTACAGCGATTAGAGCATGCTGTTGGTATTAAATTTTTCAGTGATGCTGAAAAACGTCATAGATATATTACTTCTGGCCTGGACTGCTGTAATTCATTAGTATCATGTCACAAAAACTCCCTGAACAGCCCTTAGTTGCTCCAAAATGCTGCAGCAAGAGTACTGACAGGGACTAGAAAGAGAGAACATATTTCTCCTATACTAGCTTCTCTTCATCTTCTCTTCTTCCCTGTTAATCCAGCATTGAATTTAAAATCCTTCTCCTAACATGCAAGGTCTTGAATAATCAGGTTGCATCTTATCTTAAATAACTTATAGTACTGTATCACCCCATTAGAGTGCATCGCTTTCAGACAGCTGATCAACTTGGCTCCTAAAATATCAGAAAGTAGAATGGGAGGCAGAGCCTTGAATCTTTCAGGCCCCTCCTCTGTGGAGCCAGCTTCCAGTTTGGATCTCTACTTTTAAGATTGGGCTTAAACGGGCTTGCTGTGAGGCAGGCAGAGCAGGATCCAAATGTAAAACTCTTCTTGTAAAACACATCTGCTCATAGTCTTGAATCCCAGGCTTGTGTCTTAAATTGACTTAATATTGCTATTAATGGCAGTTTAATTTTCTGAGGTTTTTATTTCTTTTAGTCACTTTGAGTTCTGGGTTGTGACAGCCACTGAACTTTACATGGTTACTTAATTATTTCTCCTGAATAATAAGTGAATCCTTTTGCAATGAGGAAGTCATACTTGCCTGTGAACAAGGCATCTTCACAAAGTCGCTGTGCCATAGATCTCTCCCTTTCTGAGATACAAATATCCGTTGAGAGTTGAAAGTATCCACCTGAAAGATAAAAAGTATAATTTCAAGAACACAACCAATACCTCTTTTCCAATAAATCAATCCAATGGTTCTCCATGGTTCTTTGACCATGGGGACTCTGTCTGGAGCCTCCCTCTTCCTTATGCAGGGATGGGCATGCAGTTATCATCATGACATCTGGCCTCAGGTCTTCACTGCTCTTGAGGGGCTGTGGACAGTGGGTCTCCTGGGCCTTTCTCTGTCTGCCTCTGACTTCCAGAGGACATTGTTGCAGTTTCTCATCAATTATGTTTCATGACTAACACACATGCAGAGACACTCATGGTCTCATACAAACAACATAGCAAGATTTGATTTTTGTGTATCAGTTTTTTTAACGTTTTGTTACGCAGGCAGTAGTTGGTGACCAATTGTGATTTTTCCTTTATTTCTATGTTTTTGTCTTTGCATCCTTTGTTCTCTTTATGGTAAATGGACTAGTTCTTATAAAGAATTCAAAGCGCTTTATACAACATACATCACTCACACAAACACTTTTTTCTATCTGGCATTCATGTATATTTATTTTTTACCTGCATTAGAGAGCAACTTGGGGTTATTGTTGTGATCAAGGTTATTTGGTATGCAGACTGGAGGAGCCAGGGATCAAACTACCAACCTTCCAATTTGTAGATAACCTTCTCTACCTCCTGAGTTAAAGTTTTCCAGTATCACTTTGCCTTTGTCTTTGCAAATTTGTACCTGCCCACCTATCAGCTCTGGCACTGTAAAACTACATCAATACTAATAGGAATTAATAAATAACTAAATGAGTTGGTCTTACATCTATGAGGACTGTGTGTCTCTTGTCGAATCTTAGGGGACCCAGCTTCATGTCTCCATGTTGAAGTCGCCCCATATCCTTCAGCTGACAGCAAGATGAAGTCCGTTCCTTCTGTTGTCCGTCTGCTTGTCCGTCTGCTTGTCCGTCTTTTACATTCTCTGCACTGCAAATTCTTGAAGAGGATGGCAAGAAGCTGTCTTGATTTGTGCTATCATTGCTGTGCTGTTCTTTTTCATGCTTTTCTTTCTCCTTTTGAGGATTTTGCTGTGTATCATGCTGGAGGGCTTCTTTCATCTGAGAGCTGTCATTGTGTGTGTGGCGCTTCATGTCTGGGATATTTAAAGACAAGACATGACATCAGGATATCAAGAAGAACTTTTGTTTTAACTCCAGGACTGAAGAAAGAAAAGATCCCGGATAAGTACTTTGAAGAAACAGGCAACCAAATACTTGTCCAACACCTAGTTGGTAAAATCACAAACCCTACAGTCTACAAGACACGATTAGACACACTATCATGTCCCGATTTAAAGAAAGAAACACAGTAAAAAAGAAAGACAGAAGAAAAAAAACATTACTAGAAATTTGTGTGCAGATTAGTCTTTAGGTTCAATGAAACACTAAACCCTCCATCCATCCATTGGCTTCCACTTATCCTTTTCAGGGTCGCGGGGGGCACTGGAGCCTATCCCAGCTGTGTCAGGGCGAGAGGCAGGGTACACCCTGGACAGGTCACCAGTCTGTCACAGGGCTAACACATACACACAGACCACCATTCGCACTCACATTCACTCCCACATTCACACCAAAACATTAACATTAAACATTAAACATTCTTTTAAAATGATATCCACTGACTTTGTTTTCTCCTGCCATATAGATTTACTGTTTTAACCTACATAAAGGTGCATTTAACTCTATGTTAAATCCATCTAATTCTGCATTGTACTCAAGTCCTGACAGAATGGCATGACCACACAGTGGATCCAACAGACTGGGTGCTGCTGGGTGGGAAGCTGTAGAAGGACTTTCTGAGATTGTCTAAAATTTTAAAAAAAAAGACATTGTTATATCAGTGAGATTTTTTCTGACATGAAGGCTATTCTCATCATGCATCTTTGACTGCTTTACTATTCAAACATCTCTGATATTTTTGATTGAATATACCACATGGAATTGTTTAAAGAGATAAAGAAATCACAGCTTGCCCATTCTTCCCATGCCACACACAGCTCAACCTTTATCTCCAGCTCTTCATCCTCAGTGCTGCAGTCGCTCTCAAGCCACTATGCCATAGCTGCTCGACAGCTGCACCACCTCAAACTGAGGCTCCAGTGATAACTGGGAGATGGCTTAGCCTTTCAAGGCCATCCATCTACTGGACTTATGACCAGTAAGTGGACCCCATGCTCCCTGCGGTGGACTCAGCCATGATCCTTCTTACTGGACCTGGGACTGCCTGAGTGTGAGTGTTCTCTGCCGACACTACCCAGCTTTCGAACCCTGGCACTGCTCCAGACTGGCTAGTCTGAGATTACACTACCAGGGGATGCTGTTGGCTCCACCCTGGGTCCAGCATTCTTCCTCGCTGCTCCAATTCCTACACTTGTTTTATACAAAATTATGATTCTCCCTTGCCTTGTTCTTGGTCCCCTCATGCCACACATAGACAACTCACTGCCACGGCAATCCCCAAGCCCGTGTGGCCAGTGGGAGTCCTTGGTGTTAAGGTTTGTGTACAGTATCAGTGTATTTAAAATACTGGCGTACGGAGACTTTGAAATCGTAATATGATCATAGAATTGTTTGAATGTTTTGTTAGGTAAGGACTTAGGCTAAAGATCACATGTCAGCTGTCCGACAGTCAGCATAGAAAAAAGCATGGACAGACTATGCGGGAAGATTGCACTCTAGACTGCAAAGCAATAATCTTCAAAATGGTAGAGATTATATATTGGTGAAACCAATAATTCCATGTTCTTCAGTCTAAGTAACAATACTACAATGAAATTACATATAGCCAGACATAGGTTTATCTAAGTGTTAATATTCTACAAGGCCTGTAGTGAAAATGCCAATATTCATAGAAAAACTTTGAAAGACTGTCAAAGCCTGGAGATCTGTTGCTCAAGACCAATTAAAAAAAAAAAAATACAAGAAAGCCTTGGTCCTCAGAAGCAAAATATTGTAATGCTCTAATCATTAAACTTTTTCTCTTTGAGTAATCACTTGGGTTCTGTGGCTGGGAACCCCTGCAAACTGCACATTGCTTACTGAAGGACAGGTTGAATTTCTAATAAGGATTTATATATATATACATATAAATTCGAATGAATTTTATTCCAAGTAAATATCATTGTTTTAAAGTGTCTTGATGCATTCTCAATCATCCAGGAAAGTAAATCTCCAAAAGCTGATTCTGTTCATTTCTACGTAGCGTTTTGTCCAGATGAACAGAATCAGCTTTTGGAGATTGTTTTAAAGTATCAGGTTGCTTGATCGTCCGTCCTTGTCCTCTGCACACTTGACCAGATCTATTTAACAAAAGGTGCAGGCAGTAGTACCCCTCTTTCTGCGGCACTGTTCAAAATAATGCATGCTGTTGCAACATGCCTTGTGCTATTGTGCAGACTAACTCTGTGTGCTTAGGGAGGCCAAATACAGCGATTACTCTTTCCATGAGAAGGTAGTTGGGCTAGTTTGTTTCCAAACTGCTACAACGCTGGAAAAGTGTGGATAATAGAAACGGAAACGCTCTTGATCTCACGCGATTGGCTCCGAACTAATGATCTCATGTTCACTTTTTAAACTACGTATCCTCATAAATCATAATTCACACTCACAATTTAGCAGAATGAAGTTCAGAATGAAACAATTTAACACTAAGAAAACCCCAGGGCTGCCTGGAGGGGGACATTATTAGGAAGCAGCTTAAGAACCTATGTATGTAGTTTTACGGTAAGTATTGTCATTTACAGTCAAGACTGTGAGGATATTGGTTGCAGTCTGTAAAAAACAGTGTTTAAAAGCAAAACTAGCAACGTTCAAATCATATAGGCTACAAGACGAATATGCGAGGGTTAAAGGCTGAAGTCTTGTCATTACACACGGAACACTCACCTTTCAACGCAGACTTCGCCGAAGGTGTTCACATTTAATGTATTTTAACTGCAATGTTAACTGTTGGCTTTATGGGTTTAAAAACAGTCGTCACCAAACCAGACACACTCAGCGTATGTGCCTTTTAGTTCACTTTCACTTTGACACGAAAACGAAAGTAAGGTTCAGGGAGCAGCTATTGGTTAAACTGCTACTACTTTCATTACTCAAGAAACTAGTGATGGGATTTCCGGATCTTTTTAGAGAACCGGCACTTTCGGCTCGACTCACTAAAAAGATCCGAATCTTTCGGCTCCGACCGACTCTTCAGGTTGTTTTGTTGCTTTAAACTTTTTAGCTGTAGCGTACATTGCAGTGAGAGTCCATGGTTTTTGATTATAGCAGATGATGTAGGAGTATCAGGACAGGGACAGACTGTTAAGAATGTATAGAAGTATGAGGACAGAGAGACACTGTTAAAAAGTTATGAGCTGTCTTGATGCAGAGAAAGTGGAGTTTGTCATCCGGGAGCTGTTGCCAAGATTGAACGATGCTCTGGCTCTGTGGTCAAGTTCAGACATAGGCTTTAAGCAACCATGAGCCACTGATAAGCGTGATAGATTAATAAGCATGTATAAAGTGGACTTGTTAAACAGTTCTGATAGGAGAAAGTCAATGAGCACGCAATAAAGTGGACTTGTTAGGGACAATTTACCATCAGCCTTGATAAAGTTTAACTTATTTTGTATTGAAAGACAGACTTTAAAGAAGATTCTTATTTGAAACTGGTGATAAAATCCAGGTCAGATACAGTTACATACAAGCATACAGTACACACTACTGCTCAAAGGTCAGAAGTCAGTTAGAAAAGACCCTGATTTTAATAGAAAATTGGCTTTAATGTAACATCACATGAAGTTTATCAGTAATGTTTCACAGCTTTAATCAAATCATTCATCATCCATAAGTTGTGATGGAAAAATGTCTGCAAGCGTGCAGGAGCCCATTTTTAGAGACAATCACTCCTGTGTTATAATGCTCATTGAAGTTTATCAGGTCAGACGACCAACAGATGATAAGAAATATAATCTTACTAATTATTAGAGTTGAAAAGTACTTTGCTAAGCAAAATTCAATGAGGTTAGGCTGGAGATTGAGACGTTAACATAAAAGGTTCAGTTGGTGATGCATGAAAGAAAATAATTTTCTTCTAAAAATCTATTGGAGAATTCTGATTGTAAGAAATGAAAAATATTCAAAGAGTGAAACTGTTTCACACAGTAGAAATTTGCATTCATCGTTTATATTGGGGTTTTTTCTGATTTTAGTGTTTATTTGTGAGTGTAGTTTTTATTTGCATGACTTTATTCTGTTTGTATCACATTGTTTCAGTGTGTTATTTTACATTGTTTTAATCCACTGTGGATTGGCTGGCAATGGGACAAATTAGCTGATAGGGATCACATGTTGAGGCATGGGTGTGTCCAGAGGTGTCCTTTCAGCTTTTTAAAGGTCGTATTAAAAGGAAGCAAGCTGAGCACTGGAAGGAGACAGGCCCTAGATTGGAAGAGGAACGCATGAAGGCCAGGTGGAAAAGAGAGAGTCGCTGCGTGATCGTGGGGGGTGCGATGCCTTGTCTGGAGACCGGTCAGCGTGATGTGGTGACCCAGTCCCGACAGCAGGAACGGCGACAGTAGGAGACAACGCATGTGATTGACATCAGGGCAGATGTACACCACTGCCTGCATTTGTCAGTAGTGTCTCATTGTTGTTCACTGGGTGCAGCCATGTTGGGAGAGGGTCGCCATGGCTATAAGCCAGGGCAGCTTCCGGGATGATGGTCAGCCAGAGAATCCCCCGCCGCCCCGCCCTCTCCTCCCTGTGCCGCAAGCAGCAGGCGACCTCGCAAACGGAGGGCGCCCTTACTCCCAGCAAATGGGTGATAGAAAACCGATCGGTGCCTGTACTATTCCCAATATGCGCTGGCTGACGTCGGGGCAGCATGAGTACGAGCAATTTTTTTTTCTCGCCGATGCCCATGATGCCGCCCCCCACCAAGATGCCGCCCCGGGCAACCGCCCGTGTCGCCCATTTAAAAAACCGCTACTGGCCGCGGTGGTATCGAGCGACGGACTCCAATGCAGAATGCGAACTGGGCTGGGATGTGATGGGCCCAGTGGTGGGATTTTTGTGCATGAAGAGAATTGTATTTTTTACCAGTTTTAGAATAATCTTATCCAGTCTCAGTGGGAATATTAGCATATCGAGAATATTTCATTATATACTTTTTTTCTTAGTATCTGGTTTGTTCTATTCCTGCTGTCCACCTCATGGAATAAAAATGAATGAAACAATACTTTCCTGTCAAAAACAATATTTTAGTCAGGGCTAGCGGAAAGTTTCATATATATCATGAACATCTTTCCTCTTTGTCTTCCTATAGTTTAGTTTCATTTTCTTACCCCAACCGGTGGAGGCAGATGGCCCCTATCTTACCATATATTTCAAGTTTATATGTTGTGAATTGGCTTGATTTAAATCAAATTAAACTCATTCAATTAAAACCAAAGATAACTTGTAATCGAATCTATTCAAATGTAAAGTCCTCTCACTCAATTTGGACAACTAGCACTGAAAAATACACTGACATCCTCTGTTTCCCAATTAGCAGATCAGAGATTACTGTTTTATTCATGACTCAATACTTGAATGGTTTTAATAAACATTTAAAAAGGACATTGCTTCATTGTCTGATTCATTCTTTGTCTGTGTCAGTCCTTAATACACACACGTATACAATAAATCTAGTTGCCATAGTCTCCGGAGACGTGCTCTGTTTTCTCATACTTTTCTTCACTGTTTACCTCATTCTGCCCAATAAAATCTACTAATTTTTGTAAACAATGACTTGTTTTATGCCATTAAAAAAACTGTCTCCATATGAGGACGTACTTGAAAAGAAAAAGTCACCACTTTGCATTTTACAAATCAAGTAAACAAACACGGGGCTATTTATCATATAACTAACTTTTAGGTATGTGGGACAGAAGGATAGGAGCTTTAAATGTTGTGCCTCCATAATTATTCTAGAGTCTTTACAGTGTTCAGCGCCTGCTGTGATTTGGTGCTACATACATAAACTTGAAGTGAATTAATCCACCTGTTCACAGGAGATCACAGGAAGATGACACCAAACATCAGAAGATCTTATTGTGCGCCACAGTAAAAGGCTGGTTTCTTGGGGCTAAAAGCACATAATAAACTACAGCAGAAGCTCACATAAAGCAGGAAATAAGCAGGCACCACTTGATCTGCTAATGCACGTTTCCCACTTTTATTGTTGCCTCATTCACTAACAGTTTAATGGTGCAAGATTACCATACACAGAATTAGGATATCTGCATGAGACATCTGGGGTTAACTGATATTAATTGTCAGAGGAGGAAGGTGGAAAATATCATGGCTAGTTTTGTTTGAAAGGCATCAACAGAAAAACACACACAGAAAAAAGTGATGAGGTGAAGAAAGACACAATAAGTGTGCTGTCGTTTTAGATGTCAGCAGCTACTTTGTATAGTCCTATATCTCTGGTATTAGAAACAATTTAAATGAGTTAAAATACACCTTTATTTTGATAGAGTTCAGATGGATGCCTAGCATGACTAATGAGTATATCCTCCAAAAAAAACAAGACTTCTAATTCACTCAAACCGCTTTCTAATAAAGAGGAAGCACTAATGTAACTCACCTCCTCAGTCGAGCTGCAGGGGTTACATTTTAGGTCTCCTTTTCCTCCCCCCCCCCTCTCTCTTACATTCAAACCCTCTCTCAGTTCACACGAGAACAGGCCGCCACACCATCATTTGGTTTAATATGAGTGGAACAACTAAACCGCACAGACTTTATTTGATCAGTTAGGTCAACCTTTTATTAATATCAGGGTTCATGCACATCTTTCAGGGTCAAATTCAAGCACTGTTTAAGCACATTCAAGGTCCATTTTCAAGCTTTTCCAGCACATTACCAAAAAAGAAGAAAGTATGTTTCACTTTGCATCACCTCAGTAAGACCATGTAGAAATTTAAACAAATCATCTTAGGTCGACTTAAATGTCTTTTATGTCTGTTTTTTGTTAAAACAGAGAAAAATGCACCTCACAAAATACTGAAAAAGGAAACAGTTGCCTTACATGCATATAGTGTACAAACTCAACAAACACGTTCCTCTTAAAAATTAAGATGTGCAAATGTGAACAAATCAACTTGTTAGAGATCTTCATCTCCCCTGTAAATAAACAACAACCCAGAAAACAAGAAAACTGCACCAAACACCACAAACACCAACAAATTAATGTCTTCTCATCAGATATTGAAGCTTCTTTCCTGTGTGACATAAAAAATAGGAGACAGATGTTTGTTTGTTTGTGTTCTTTTTAACTAGTTAAGCACCCACGCCCAGAAAAATGGGGACATTTCATTTTCGAGCAGGAAGCTCCCCCTTTTTGTTACCCTTTAGATGAATAGAGTTTTTTAATTAACTCATTCACTGCCATTGACGTCTATAGCCGTCAATTGCAGTGCATGAGTCAATGGGTTTAACTCATTCACTGCCAATGGCTGGCAGTGAATGAGTTAAATGCATATTCTTTCATAAATGTTATCTTTTATAAAAAGTAGGATAATTAAAACAAACTTGTATTGTAGTTCTATTGCGTAGAAAAAAACTGTCTTGTTTTCTGTTGTCTGTTATATAATATTGGGGATGTTTGTGACAATTAATTTCTTAATTAATCAACTCCAACATGTTTCCAAGAAAAAAAAACAACCAATTCAAAAAGATTACGCCGCCTCTCCTTCCTGGTGTGGCCGGCCAATTTCCCCAAATGGCGTCGTCTCATCCTTCCAAAGGGCATTAGAGGAGAGTAGGAAGGAAAACTACCATCTCCAGAAAAAAATGCAACAAATTGGAGAAGAGAAACTTCAACTGGAGGACAAGTGTAAGGCAAGGCAAGG
>NW_024583535.1:0-936 GCF_018398535.1 Haplochromis burtoni
CTGCACCTCACCATTACACACAAACTGCTTTTGGCTGTGTTTGTGTGTTTATGCTCCTGCTTCAATAATCAACACTTGTTTCATTGATCTATAAAGTCTGCATGTTACATTGGCAGGTTGTGGTTAACGACAGTTTCATGTTCGTCTCACCAACACCCAGCGTGTCAGAGCTAAAGAACATAACAGAGACTATTATTGTCAATAACAGTGAGTTTGTAAAGATGCATTTGTTCTGTCAGTCTCTGCTTCTACGTGCAGCTCTGATGATCTCAGCTTGCTTCTGTTACTATAAAGCACACTGTAAGTACTGTGCTGCAGATTAAAGTGGCCTTTGTTACTGACCTGTGGTAGTTTGCACCAATGTAGCTTGGTGTGTACCTGTCAAAAGATACAAACACAGTTTTGATGTTGATTCCATTTGGAAAGATTTACATGAAACCACAACAGTGTTGGTTTGTTTCCCTGAGAGTTTGAGAAAGGACAGAGGGGCTGATCTGTGTTAGAGTCCAGTGTGATACAGTTTTAATAGCATATTAGCCACATGTTACTCTGATGCTCACAGTTTGTTTGTTAAAAACAGCTGCTGTAAACATCATCATCATCATGTTCAGTTTTTCTTCTGAATTTCACAGAAAGTTCACTCACCTGTTCAGAATGTCTTGTACAATTGGTGCGAGCTGGTTTGGGTCAATAGTAGTCTCATCGTTTGTAACAGTCGCACCGTTTGTAACAGTCGC
Organism: Haplochromis burtoni; assembly: GCF_018398535.1. Classification (NCBI taxonomy): domain Eukaryota; kingdom Metazoa; phylum Chordata; class Actinopteri; order Cichliformes; family Cichlidae; genus Haplochromis; species Haplochromis burtoni. The sequence continues at coordinate 738 of NW_024583535.1, forward strand.
ACCGTTTGTAACAGTCGCACCGTTTGTAACGGTCATCAAAAGAACGACCACTACAGAAACCCAGTAAGGAGCAGCCATCTGAGTGGGTTTAACGAACAGAGACACAAATACCAATAAGAAGACTGAATATATCACAGCTTCACATGTAATCTGTTCAACAAAACTGTCTCTAATTCTCTCAGATTATCAATTTATTTAC
>NW_024583535.1:26535-41305 GCF_018398535.1 Haplochromis burtoni
CTTATACAACAGAACATAAATAGCACAACATGTTAAAACTGAGAAATTATACAACTTCATCCACTAAATGGGCTCATTTCAAATTTGATTTCTGCTACATTTCAAAAAAAAGTTGGAACAGGTGAAAGTTCAAAAGGATTCAGCTGGAAGATTTTCTAGCAAGTAATTAAATTACCTGATATCAAGTCTGTAACATGATTGGCTGAAACAAAAAAGATGGCTTACAGAGGAAGACAAGTGAGAAGATTGTTTTTGACGTGTTGTCCTCAAAGACAGATTGCAACAGCTTTGCAACTCTTCGCATCTACACTGTACACCTGCATCAAAGTTTCTAGCACATTACTAAATCTGCCCAGGAATACTCCCACTTCCACGACGGCCACTGTCGCAGTTCAACCTGTTTACCACAGACGGGCCATCAGATAGTTTGGGTTTAAACGCATTTCTAATGCTGATGATGCTGCAGACTGCTGCAGCCTCCCACAGTGCTGATGTGTATGCTCACAGAACTGCTTCTGTATTTCCACTAAGAAGATGTTCGTTTCTTGCTACAGGCAGTTAAGGGCTCGATATTTTATATTTGTGAAGTTTCTAAAAGTCAAGTACAATACAGAAACAAACAGAGCTAATGCAAACCCTAAATTCATTTCAATATAGCTCATTATCTTTACTTACAGAGCTTTGGCACTTTTTAAACAAGTCTTCACTTTTTCTATGGATAACTTTTTAAAAAGGAGGATTTAAATTCATGTTTCATTCCTTTTTAAAATCTTTTGCTGCCCTTTGCAGGACAAGTTTAGGAAGCCAGGAAGTGCCAGGAAGCGTGATCATGTTCTGCCAGGCTTTTGCTCTTCGGTCAATTAAGTGAACTTCAAGAAGAAAAAGGAGTGTTTTACACCGAGTACAATAAAAGGGTGACTCAGCTGTGGTCAGGCAACAAATCTCTGGTTTCTGGTTTCTGGTGTTTGGTATCACACGACTGTTTCAGCATCCACACTAGCACAGTTCTTTAGATTACAAGGCAAGTTTATTTATTTTGTTTTAGAGGTTCTGGAAACACCTGACATTAAAGAAAAGTTGATGATCTGTAACAGGTCTGACTCCAAAGTCTTTGAAACAGCAGGAGGAGGAGTTCAGTTGACCTATGATGTCCTCCAGGTCTTTGCTGTTACAGTTTTTTACAGACGCTAGGACACATTTCCCAATACTTAGGTCACTTTTTGCAAAACTCTTCACACAATCCTCCTAACTGACCGTCAGCTTGGCAAAGCAGTTCATTTCACATTCAAAATGCACTACAACTACCAAAACACTTCATTCAGGTCTCAAATAAACTCATTCTTCCAGAACACTAGCAAAGGTTGACAGCCGACAAACACACTTTGTCACCCACAAAACAATGACCTAAACAACACTAACAACATGTAGCATTACAGCGTTTCCTTGTGTAGAACAAGGACACATCTCTGTTTATAATTTCAATATATGTTACTGGAATGAATCAGACATCATGCAGAATTCGTTAATATTTGTTTCTGTATTTTTATTTCTTTGCACTAAGTAATCCCAAAATACAAGAATCTGTATACACACCATCCACTGATACACATACAATAGTAATGCTAATCTACTCGGTCTCCTCCATTTGGCCACAGGTTCTCATCCACATCACATCTCATGTCATCGAGGGCAACACACCTAGGAAAGAATCTTCTGGCTGCCAGAATTGAAGGAGTTGAAAAATGGAAGGAGCAACACCTGTGCAGATGTTCATCTACAATGAGAATCAGCTGTGGCTGGTTAAACTGCATTTTTAGATTTAAAATATGTTTCAATAAAATATTGCTGTTGCATTTTGCTCTTTTTAAGTTTTGCATTGTGTTATTGTTTTGGCCATAAGTTTAACAGTTTTGAAAACAGTATGTAAGCACATGCAAAATGTCCTGTACATACAAAGGTTTTTGGCAGTTGTTGTGTCTGAGTGAGAAGATAATTCATGAAATTTGAGAGATGTAGTCATTGGATGCATTTTGTGCCAAAACAATGATAACTGGTCCTCAGTTTAGCCCACATAGACTTCTGTTGTGCTCACTGTGTGAGGAGTTTTGCAAACGTGACCTAAGTATTGAGAAATGTGTCCTAGCGTCTGTAAAAAACTGTAATAGGGTGAAACTGTTTTAAGGTGTTTAAACCGTTTTTCGGTGGACACAGTACATATTCTGGATCTGCTGTTGATGTACCAAATGCTTGTCTAATCTTTTGGATTTTGTCTGTGAAGAATTTGGCAAAGTCATTGCAGGCCATGGTTGAAGTTCAGCTGCCACTGACACAGGAGGGTTTGTTAGCCTGTCAACTGTAGAAAATAAGACCCGAGCATTATGGCTGTTTTTAGTGATGATGTCAGAGAAGTAGGACCTCCTTGCACTCCTCAGCTGTAAATTATAATTGTGAAGTTTCTCTTTATAGATGTCATAATGAACCTGGAGGTTTGTTTTTCTCCATCTGCGCTCAGCTTTCCGTCTGTCTGCTCTGCTCTGGCTTTCCTACACTCTCTTTTTTCATTTTTTCCTACACTCTCTTTTTTCATTTTTCACCAGTGTGGAGTTTCTCCATGGAGACGTCTTCCTTCCAGAGATAACCTTCACCTTAATGGGAGCGATAGTGTCCATTACATTTAACATGTTAGCATTGAAGCTATTGACGAGCTCATTGACTGAACCTCTGGACAGGTCAGGTGTTAATGGGAAGACCTGGTTAAAGAGCTGTCTTCAGTTATGCACCGTCTTGTGATCATGTTTTGCCCCAAAGACATTAAGAAGAACGAGAGTAAGCCTCATCCCCACTGGACTTTATGTATGTCTAAAAAGGAAAATATTGGTGTTTTTTGCTGTATATATCCATTTTTACATAGTATAGTCGTTTGGCTTTTTTATACACAATTTTTCTTTTTTGTGGAATATATCTCTGATTCAGTTTTTCTTCTTGTCCCTTGCGCTGATCTAACATGTGAATTTCCTGATTGTGGGATTAAATAAAGCCTATTTCTATTTCTAAACACACAAACACACACACGGCACACAGTCATCATCAACCGTGTTTTAGAGCAGCGGCCCCAAACCCCGCGTCCGTAATGCGTCTGCTGCCGGGCTGCGAGACTTGAGGCTCGGGTGTGAAATGAATGGTTTTCAGGGTTGAGAGGGTCTTTTACTCTCAACGTTGTTGGCGCATTTCAGGAGGACGCTGCCAATAAAGTTACACAATTACACAGCGAATTCACGTTTATCATTATATTTACAAAACACCGCAGTTTTTGTCTCGGTCGTATCATTTTATTTTGTTGTATTTATCGAAACCTCAAAGGCCGGTCCGTGAAATAAACCGGTCGGTGGCGCAAAAACGTTTGGGGACCACATCTGTGTCAGAACGGTTACAATCTCATACTAACTGTATTAACTTAGCATGCTAATCAAAATTTCCACTCGAGAATTAAGTTACTGTTTGTCCACCGAGATGGCTGTAACTTCCAGGTGCACTTAAGAAACAAGCTTTATTGGTCACACAATCATACAGAGGACACCATGCAGTGAAAGGTGGTGGTGTCCAGCTTCATTATAAGCATTTTCAGTGCTTATAATGAAAATACATAAACATTACCATCGAGGGAATGTTTTTACTATGAAGCATACAGAGATTCACGTCGTTCACGCGCACCCACCTCCTGTCGCATGCACTGTGCAGCGATGTGGAACCTTGACAGTGCAGTTGCGTTATTTATCCACCAGGTGGCTCCAACTACTCGTGTTACAAAGCACATGAAGTTTGAGGAAAAATTATAATAAAAGTCTTTGCTCGTGTGTTTGTCGCATTTCTTTTGCTTTAATTGGAGGAAACAACGATCACATGTGGTCCCTTCTATAAAACGTCTTAAATGCAGAGTTTCACTCAGTAACAGAAGTTGCAGTGATGCTCTTTTGGTTTGAGCTCCGCTTAATCAGCGATTTGTTGTAATATCAGCTCACTGACACCAGGTGGGATCCATTGAATCCTGCACGCTGATAAGAGGCGCGACCTCTTCATTATGTTTTGTCATATGTGCCAGCCATTTCATTCAGAGCTCACTCGGTGTGCAGACACTCAGCTGCGATCAGCCAGGGAATGTCCATGTGGGTGGCAGCCCTCGCATGTAAGTACTTTATTGATTTTTCTACGGTATTAATGAGAGGATCATCTTTCTTATTGTGTCGTTTAGTTTGATTAAAGATGAAGCGATTCCACAGGGACCCCTGTTACTCTTTGCACATTGCTCCAGTCTGATCCTCCTGCTCGCTTTATGCTGATATAAGTGAGAGGAGAAGGGCAGAGCGATGCGCACAACACGGAGATAAGATAAGAAGTATATAAGAATATTTATCCCGAGGGAAGTTCTTTTGTCATACACATGCTCAATGCAGCAAGAGAGATAGATGAATAAGATATGCAACATGTACAATAGAATAGAATAGGTTCTATTCAAAAGTTCCAACAGGACTCGAACTACCAGGTCCTGGCTGTTAACCCGGGCACTGATGTGGGAAACCTCCTGTTACACTGATGTTACAGAAAGGTGAGGATGTTAGATGAACGATGTGATAGAGTGGTGAAGAGGGAGCATCATGTCAAAGGATCAAGTGCGACGTGCGACATTCATGTTAAGAGTATTTCATCCGCGCACGAGCCACAAGTGGGACTTTCCTCGCTGTCAAGCAAAAACCACAAAAGCTCTTCTGTGAATTTTGTCTCTAACTCTCAGAGATTTAGAGACAAAGAGTTAGAGCTTCTGGCTGTTCTGGCCAACACATCCTTTTTTTCTTTTCTTTTGTCTGTCTGGAAAAACCAGAATTATTGTCTTAAACCCAAGAAGATGCCCAGCAGATTTATTTTCCCATGTGGACTATTGCTGCATTTGCTATACTGGTCCACTTTATTGTCATATTTTATTCAACCTTTATTTTTTTATTTATTTATTCAGGGCCGAGAAACAGGAAAGAGAAAGAGAGGTTGGGAGGAGAGTTAATAGAAGGCGAGGGGCAGAAAAATAGAGCAGAAGAGGACTTAGAGAGAAAAGACAGAAAGTCTGCTTGATCACCTGCAGAGAAAACAAGCAAAACGAAGACAACACAGCAGGGAAACCTCAGCAATAACCAACCTCAGCATTTTCCCACCACTGACTGCTGCAACAGTCAGTGGTGGGAAAATTCCACAAACACAAACACGCTCTACTTTCAACTGTCTTTAAAACCAAGGCTGCAGGCGGTCACACCCAACGCTGAAGTCTGTTTGCACCATGCGAGTAATTAGTTTCCTCTTTATTTATGACCCCCCATCATCTCCTCCTTGCTCTTTCCTTTCAGTTCTCACTTTTCTGGGAGAGGCAATGAATCAGGAAATCCAGAATCTGACGGTGAGGCCTGGAGGCTCGGTCACTCTACAGACGGGACTCAGCGGGCTGAATGGTGAGCATATCCTCTGGATGTATGACTCCAACAAAATGCTTCTCTTCTGTGATGAGAGAGACATCAGTGGGCCTCCAGAGGAATATGCTGGACGTCTCCAGCTTAACCAGTCGTCTGGCTGCCTTACTATTTCCAACATCAGGAAGAGCTCCGTTTACAGAGGGGAGATGTTAAAAGAAAACAAAAAGCTCATGTTTGATTATAACGTGACTGTTGTGGGTGAGTGTTAGAATCCGCTGTGTTACGCCACATACGGCTCTTTGTGCGCTCCTCGATGTGCCAGCTGCTAACTTTGCCTCCTGCTCTGTTGTTTCAGAGGCTGGAGCTCCCTTTAACTCTGCTGCTGGCCCCGGGAGCCTCTGGGGGCTCGTCGTAGCTGCCGCTGTCTGCTGTGTGCTGGTCGGCAGCTGAAGGTCAGTAGGAGGAAGTCACCTGCTGGAGCTGTGACACATATAATGAAGCTCAGAGGGATATTTAGTCTGGTTTAAGCAGCTGAAAACGGAAGAAACGACTTCATCAGAAATGAATGAAAGGAAGCTGCACGTCTATAAGACGGTTACATATGAAGTGTTTCTCATTAGGGAGCTTTGAGCAAACTTTGAAGACTCACAGTTAAAAATGATCCAGATAACCAGAATAATCTGACACCGGGCTGCTGTGCAGACACAGTTCTTCACATTCGAATCAAAGCCGAGTCGGCACTTTTTAACGGCTTCTTTTTAAACCCAGTGCAGTGGTGTAAAAAGGCAAAAGGAGCAAACCTACAGTTACAGCTGACTGAGCGTGGCACAGATCTCTCTGTGAAATCAATTTTCTTTTTGTTCCCACAGTGACCTCTGATGTCTGCAAACCTCTGGGCCAAAGATCACCTCAGCCTCCCTCACATCTCACCAAAGTCCTGCTGAGGCCAGATGAAGGAGCCAATAAGGAGAAATGTGTTTGTACTCCGCAGTTCAAATCATTCCCACGTTTGACTGACGGTGCTGATATGCTACTGACCATGACACTAGCAAATGAACTTATGTGATATTATTGGACTGATTGAAAGAACATTTCTCACTGAATGCTGTGAGTTTGTGCAGAGTTTGTGAAATGTGCCCTGATCTGAGCTTTAAACTCATCAACTTTCATATGGAGTGTGCACACCTGTCTGAAGGTACACAGGTGGAGAAATGTTGTCTTCTTCAATCCAGCAATAAATTTTATGCAATCTAAACCTGTCTGTGATTATTATTTGTTGGTCTGCGGCTGTGAAACAGTTCACCTACTGAACCCCAAACAGGACAGAAATCCAGTTCTCCCAGCAGACCCATTAACAGAAGATCAGTAGTGTTTAAGGATGTTTAAGGGTGAGAGCAGGAGAGGAGGGCGGGGCTAAAAGAGACCCTGTTGGTGGAAGACGTGAGTCAGACCAGCATCAGAGAGTATCAGAGGAACAAAGGGGCCCATTCCCCCTCACAGTTTCCTGTGTGTGTGTGTGTTTGTGTGTGTTTGTGTAAATGCATCTCAGACTCTTTGTTATCACAATTTTTCGACTTCACTTCAGATCCACAGGTCTAACAGGACAATGATCCCAAATACACAACGATCTCCACACGATATTGAAAGTTTGTGGGCTGCACATAAAAGCCACATCTGTGCGACACCACCAGACTCCACCCAGACCGTGACACTGGCAGTTTCAGGGGAAGGATGAGGAATGTGGGTCCTTGGTCAGGAAAAGCTCTCCGTGTTTTTATGGTCGCAGCTCGTTTTTGATGCTAAATGGATCTCGTTCTTCTTTAAGGTGTTCCAGCCAATCACACACTGACAGCACTGCACCTGGTGATATCAGGGTTCACACTGTAATGCTGCTGGGCGCGAATGAGCACATTTCTCATCATATTTAGGCGTCACATTCAAACAGCGTTTCAGCGAGTCGTCACATATTGCAAATAACCACCAAATACAGAAAAACAGGAAGCACATCACAGGCTCGCCCTCAGCCCCAGGTGTGTGTTGTGTGATCCAGGCTGAAATTTGGCTGCAGATTCCCTCATAAAGACACTTTGTAGGAAATATTAAAGGTGGAAACATAACACAAGCATGCAGCTGAACTGGGTCAGGTGATATATGGACCCACAAAGCATTTTGACCCATTACTGATCTCACTGAAGCCTCATGTTTACCATTGTAATCTAAAAACTTGACCATCCTCCTCTTCCTGTTATCTACGTTTCAAGGCAACAACTACAACTGACCTGTTCTCTCTTGTGAGCTGAGCCGTGTCTCAGGAAGAAAAAAGATAATGAAGGTCAGCTTGCTAACATGCTTGTGGTGTTAATATGCCAGTGTGTACAGGTGTAATAACATAACATGTAATGTAATAACAGTGTTGTTACACACACACAGGAAGTGTCTCCTCAGTCGTGGCCTCTGCTAACGTGTTATTCTGAGGATATGTAAATGGTGAATAATGGTTTAAAGTAACTTTCAGTGTTTGTGTAAATGCGGGCAGGTCGCTCCTTTTTATTTGTTTGTGGTGTGATAAACATTTCACATGCTAATCAGCCCTTTAGTTGAGCGATGCTGCTCCTGGGAGCATACTGCTGCAGGGCGCGGCTGCTCCCGCTGTGTTTGTTTTCCCCCTGATGTGGCCACAGTGGTGTCGGGAGGGTGTAGTGGTGTGCTTGTCCTTGTGTTTGCACGTGTGTTAGTGGGTGAGACATAGAAAAGTATTTTATTACTGCATCAGGACATAGCCATGTCCACAAATGGACATTGCTGGGGCATTTCTGGTGCATTTCCGGAGCATTCCCCCAGAAAGGCTGGAGGATTTGGCCGGGCAGAGGGAGGTCTGGGCTTCTCTGCTGAGGCTGCTGCCGCTGTGCCCCAGATAAGTGGAAGATAATGGATGGGTGGAACCTCATGCTTTATCGGGAATCAAACGCAGGTCTAACAGTTTGGGGATGACAGCCAAAGGAAGGAGATGAAGTAATTAAACTACAAGTAAAATTGCACTTTGCATGAATTTCAGTCTTTGTAATTTTGCAAACAAATGCACATTTTACTCAGTTGTTTTTGGGAATGTTGATTAAAGAATAATACTCTGGTGTTTTTACTGTACCTGTAATATGGACTCTTACCAGGAGCAGTTCAGAAAGAGATCAAATGAATACTAGAGTAATTAAATGAGCTCAGCTTATTGAACAGTCCCAGTTTCTGCTGATAGACCATTAAATGAGCCCTGAGGAGTAAACAGCTGCTCCTTGTTCTCTGAATCACTCACACAGCTCATAGAGCTCCTGTTACAACAATAACAGACACAGCACTCTTTCACTACTTCCTGCTTTCCAGTTCAGTTTCCTTCCACCCAGACAGAAACTGCACGTGGAGCTCGCGTTCCCCCCTCACACACTCTTCACCCTGCTGCAGGTACCGGAGCATTCGGGCCCTCACTGCCAGACGGGGGAACAGTTTCTTCCCCAAACTGTCAGACTCCTGAACACTGTTGCACTTTTCCATTGCACAGTTGTGTGTCTGTGTCGTTCTGTCTGGTGTTGCACTGTCTTTGTTTTTTTGTGCACATTTTGCAGTTCTTGCACCACTGTATGTGGTTCTGTGTCGGTCGTCTGTTACATGTCTAATAATAATACATCTAATAATGCTGGAACACAGCATGTGTCAGGGAAGAAGGAAAAGTACAACACGTCCACTTTATGCTGTCACACATTCTTGTGTTTTGCATTTACCTTCTGTTTGAACACAGACACAGAGATGCAGAACAAAAACACAGAGTGAGAGCCTGTGGCTGCCTGCAGAGATGAGGTAGCCTCATAATAAAGAGCCTGGAAACAACAGTCCAAGCTTCTATTCAGACAGCATGTTACTGTCGTTTAAACTCTATTCACTCAATCACATTCATGCAATGACTGCATGCAGCTTTTATTTAAAGGCCAAACATGAAGGTAGACTGTTCGCAGTCTGAGAGTTTGTAAGCGTTTAATGAGCGAATGTAAAGTTGAGTCACAGTACGTGTTTTGACTTTGTAGCTAATAAAAACCTCACACACAGATTGTGTTTGCACTGCACACTCCTTAAATCATCCTCGATAAGGAAACCGTGTCTGTGGTTCACCACATCACACACGTGTTGTTCCCTTTCTAACCTCACTGCAGAAAAGCTACAGTTCCCTCTGCCAGAGCAGCGCTGCATGAACACATGTTATATGCTGGAATGTGCATTAGCCTGACCTGCAGATTTCTGAGGAATCATAGAAAAAGAAAAAAGCTTTAACGTAGAACCAAATATTTGTAAGAGCCATGCTGCTGTTCGCTGAAAGTACTCAGCTGGTCTGATACTGCTCTGCTCAAAGGCACTGACTCGTTTCGGCTCAAAGTTATTCACTGTGAGAAAAACTCTGTCAGCTCTTCAGCTTCACCTTCTGAGACGTTTGCAGCACAAATTCAGCAAAAACAAAGGTTAGACACAACTTTCAGCTGAAAGTGATGAAAAAGATGAAAATGATGAAAGGCTGTTTGAAACAGACATCAGGGGAAACAAGCTGCAGTGACAGACAGACAGGAGCAGTAAGAGGTACTGTGCAGTGTGGTGGTAAAACTCTTGTATGATGTCAAACCCTCTGACTCCAGCAGTTCTTTCTCAGTGATTTGCTTCATCAGTCTTTACTTTGGATTATTGGGATTATGGAGAATGACTTTTGGAAGACTCCCTGATGCTTGTTTCTTATGTTGAGCTGGTAGAAAATAGAAAACATGTGTGGAAGTTTGATTCTTTGAGTCTTGTGCTCAGCTTGGCTGTGACTCATTGCTGCTGCTGTGGGTGATGAGGAGGGAACTTAAAGCTCCCTGCAGCGGCCCACCGGTCTGTGAGTGCTTCGTTAGGATTTCCTTTATCAAGCTTTGTTTCAGGATCTGCGTTTGACTGCCTGCTGCTGGAGCTGTGACATCAAAGGAAATCACTCGAGCACATTACCCTGGATCAGGTTTGGAGGAAATACTTATGGACTGAGTGTTATTTGTTGATGTATTTTTGGCCTTTGGCTTTGAAACAGTTCTCCAACCGAAGCCCCGAAACAGGGCAGTAGCACATAAAACCCATCTCTATCAAAAGTGTTCAAGGAGTGTGTGAGAGCAGCAGCGTGACAGGAGGGCGGGGCTAAAAGACAGAGAAAGGAAGAAGTGAGTCAGACCTCGCAGTCTCCTGTGTGTGTGTGTGTGTGTGTGTGTGTGTGTGTGTGTGTGTGTGTGTGTGTGTGTGTGTGTGTAAAAATGCATCTCGTGGACTCATTGTTACCAATGATAACATTATTATCACGTACCCCTGTGACTCCGATAAGGCCCATCACCGTCATGAGACAACAAAACAATTCTGCTCATTCAGATCTGAGAGTAGAAAAAAACAAACTGACGAGCTGTAATCTGCTGCAACATTTTATAGCATTTGAAAGTTTGAATCAGTGAACTGCAGCAAGAGAAAGACCACAGTGTGAACAGTGTGTTTATTTAATCTGTCCAACTCATAAGTTTTAACAAACTAAAATATAAACAAAGGAAACAGATCAAAAGAATGGATATAATTTATTTCAGTTTAAAACACACTGAGATTTATCAGTTTCCTCATCAGCAGGTTTTTGGTTAAATGTTTGAAATAAATTACTGTTTGGTTTGGGTGAGCTTCTAGATGGCATACAGCTGGCTAATGCTGCTAATGCTAACCTAAGGAGAAAGCGTCTGGACTTTGAGTCTGGACTCCAGTTTCTTGAAGACGTTTCATCTGAGAAGTTTCTTCACTTCTAAGAGCAACTGGAGGAAAGTCCCAGATTTGAACCCCTATGGGAGTGTCCTCAAGAGGGTCAATGACCTCCTATTGATCCTCTACCTAATCACAAGAGCCAAGCTGTGAAAACAGGGGATTGTGGGTAACAACCAGTCAAGGTTTCAGGTGAACCTGCTGTGAAACCTCGCCCCACCATATCATGTGATTTCCTGAGGTCAAAAGGCCCAGGATGTGCTCTCCGAGCTCCTTAGACTACGGCGACCTGGATGACTGAGAACCTTCACAGATATATTGCTAATGCTAATGTATTCCAAGCTATCCTACATAGCAGCTAACTTCCGAAGCTTAAGCTTATCTAGCTTTGCCTCCGACATCACAAAATACTATTTACACAGCATGACATCATCAAAGTGGATTCATGTCGAGCTTTTCTCACTGAACAGAACGTGTCAGTATGATAAAGCCTCCCATTAGCAGTACTGCTGCAGTCACTCCTGAGCTACAGCTAACCACAGAGGAAGTGAGTGATGCTAACTTCCAGGCTGATCTACAGACGTTCGTGCTATTTATTAACATAAATAGATTAATCAACTAAAACATGCCAAATGTAAAACTTATTTAACCCGAACATGTTAGTCAAAGGTGTGAAAGGTAGCAGGGCAGAGGTCATGAACTCAAGTCATTTTCCTTTGAGTTAGCCATCACAGCCCGTTTCAGTGCTTTGAATTATGTCTGTGACCTCAGATGACCTTTAGTTTGTATATTTTTGTGTTATCAGACTGATTTCCAAAATCTGTGTCCTGATGAAGAAAACATTAAAAACCAGCCGCTGCTTGTTAGATGAGGAGATCGTCTGAGATTTCCATAAGTACCTATTAAAGGGGAAAAGTCAAAGTAAAAGTCTCTCCTATGATTTACACAAAGGTCACAAATAATGCCTCTGAATGGAGCTCAACATCTGTATGTCTTTAACAGGGCAGCGTGCTGCACCTCCTCATTAAAGTTTTCCACCTCCATTGTAATTAAACTCGTGTTTCCTCTTCAGGAATCTTCCTCTTCCAGATCTTCCAGGACTGAGTGACAGTCCGACACTTTCCTGTGAAGAAGAGAAGACATGAAATGCTGCTGGTGACTCAGGATCATGTGTTAAAGAGCTTAATGACAGTTAGGTGCTACCAATGTGAGTCAATACCAGTGTTAATCAGTGTAATCAGAGTACTTCAGCATGTATGTGACTCATAATTTCTTCTAGCGTGTGATGTCATCTATAACTGCTCTTACGAGGACACCACAGTGTAAAACACATTTGCTGCTCATACTGACGTGTGATTGGTTCCCGGTTTTTAACCACCAGCACAGTGCAGAGAAGAGCAGCCAATCCAAAGAGTCCACAGGGTATCCCGTGGTTCCTGACCTGTGGAGCAGTCGGTGTGTTGGGATCCGGCTCTGTCCCTGAGACAGTAAGAAGTTTTGAGGAACAGCAGAGACGTGACTGAGACCAGCCTCTACTTTTATTATGTGCAGAATTACAGTGAGCTGTAATGAAACACACTCACATGTACGTGTGTCCGTCACACGCGTGTTAACTTCCTGCTGCTCAGATTTCCTCTCACTGTTATGGTCTGAAACATCCAAGCATTACACGTCTCTGTATTTATGTGTTGAATGATTTATATGATATAATATATTTCATTAAAAGCCTCTGAGCGTCACAGATTGGTATGATTTAATATTGCATGGGGTTATTCTCTGCTTGCTATACTCACCCACAACAGTCAGGCTAAAGTTTTGAGATGACCCATTTTTACTGATGATCTGACCGTTGTAGAGTCCGCTGTCGTTGGCAGTGAGGGATCGAATCATCAGAGAGCCGTTTGCATCCAGCTGGAACTTTTCTGATGGTTTAGTGTCATATGTTCCATTATCATAGCTGATGATGACTTTGTCCTTCGGACCATAAGACCAGACAATGTGAGCGTCTCTGTCTACCTCGGTGGCTCCAATGTCCATTCGTACATCCCCTCCAACCTTCCCCACCACTGGTTTAACATCACTCTGTCCACGAGCTCGACACACGGCCACTGTGAGAGACAGAGCGGGACACAGAGTGGTGGTGTTATGACTCAGCCCCGCCTGTGTGAGTGAACTCGAACCAGAGTTTGGAAGATACTCCACCGAAAATCACTCTGTGCTATTCAAACAACACGGTTTCTATGGAAACCACAAGGTTATTTTTCCAACATCACTTTGTTGACAGACTTTAATTTTCATTTAGTCTCGACTATGAATCAGGACTCAAACATCATGGTGGAGTCTAATTACTCCATCACCTCTCCCCCACCCTGCAGAGGTGGCACTTCACTGTGCAGTAAAAAGTGTGTGTGTGTGTCTGTCTCACTGGTAACTTTGCAGATACAGATTGTGTGGAAAACGTCTCTTATGGAGGGAAAAATGAAATAAATGAAACAACTACACCAGAAATCAGTCACAGCACGCGCTGCAGACAAAGAAAGAGCTGACAAGTTTACACAAATGCTTTTTGTTAACATCTGGTTACAGATACAAAGAAAAAACTACGTATAAAACTCTGCACTTCCCTGGCTCTGTGTGAGTTTCAACTTGCAAGTATGGATACTGACCCCATTTTTTCGTTTTAGCTGATTGATCAATGTCACATCAATCACAAATTTAACAATCCAGTCAGAGGTAAGAGAAGATAAGATAAGCTTTATTAGTCCCACACGTGGGAAATTTGTTTTGTCACAGCAGGAAGTGGACAGTGCAAAAGTTATGAGGCAAAAATTAGGATACAATAAGAATAAATACAGTACACAGCTGTACAGAATAGAATAAAATACTATATACAGTACAGGTGTGAAGGTTCTCAGTCATCAGGTCATCGTAGTCTAAGGAGGTTGGACAGAAACGCGTCTGGGCGTTTACATGCTCACACAGGGACCTCCAGAGCTTTTTCAGCGGCTCTGTGGACCTCGGTGTCGTGGAAACCCCCAAAACAATGTGTAAACCTGTGTAAATGATTTGAGTGCATAACAAGCTCTGAGGCAGACTCATCATAACCCTCCCAAAGCTCTCTGCACCCAAAGAACCAATAAAAGAGATCTTTTCTTATCTACAGCTGTCCTCATTATTTCTGAAGGAGCTAATTTAAACATTTCAGCATGCAGGACACTTTCACAGTGAGCCGTGGATAATGGAGATGGATCCATTCAGTCCTTTTGGTTCAAACACAAACCAAAAAATCTTTGAGTGGAATAAGGCGCTCAGTACCCTCTCTGCTATCTCTGCTTTGTGCGAGCGCACATTTGTGAAGTTGTGCCCTTGATCTGCATAATATCCACACTTCTGAAAGGCCAGCAAAGTGCACCATGATGAGGCCCATCGACCAGGCCAGCACAACGCAGTGTGGAAAAGATCACGGGAAAGAAAGGGGAAGGGAGCTAGAAGAGTCAGCGCAGCTTTAGGTTCTTCCTGAACAAGTT
>NW_024583535.1:41325-42774 GCF_018398535.1 Haplochromis burtoni
GTGTGTGTGTGTGTGTGTGTGTGTGTGTGTGTGTGTGTGTGTGTAAACGGGAATTTCCTGCTACATGGCTTTAATACATAAAAGAAGAAAACCACCTCTCTGCTGTGGTAGGCAGGACAACTTGAATAATCTTAGCTTTTCTGACTGTTGCATTATTTGATGAAGTGAACAGACTTAAATATTTTACCAGTGTGCTACTTAGCTCAGTCCCAGATGAGGCACGTGCACTCAGAACAACTGATGGTTTTTAAAGAAAAAGAAGAAAAAGAAGAGACACACACACACACACACACACACACACACACACACACACACACACACACACACACACACACACACACACACAGTTCTGTGAGAACATCTCCACCTCCATCAAGGTCACAAACACCAGAACAGCAGCGTACTGCACCCGTGTCCAGAGCTCCCACGGAAATTTAAGTCAGCACACCCTGGCTCCACAGATGTGCTAAGGGCCAGTGGCGGTGCTAGCCTGTTTGGCGCTCTGGGCGAACACTCCCTCTGGCGCCCCTCTATGCTGTTGCATGCTGGGGCAGCAGGTTGAGGGTCACAGATGCCAACAGACTAAATAAACTGATCCGTAAGGCCAGTAATGCTGTGAGGATGGAGCTGGGCTCTGTTAGGGTGGTGTCTGAGAGGCAGATGTTGTCCAAGATAAAGACAATGTTGGATAACACCTCCCACCCACTCCATGACATGCTGGCTACTCACAGGAGCACGTTTAGTAAGAGACTGAGAGTACCCACAATGCACCACTGACCGACACAGGAATCATTCCTGCCTGTGACCATCTCCCTGTACAACGCCTCCATCTAACACACTGTAATCACTGCAGTAGTTACAGCCTTTTTACACACACTCTTTATTACTCTGTAATATTCTTATCAATGTTCTTGATATTTATTTATAATCACCTCTGTTAATCCTTCATATTTATAATTGACTGATCTGTATATATTACTGCTATTTCCTAAATGTGTAAAATCTGTAACATAAGGTATTGTTTGGAGTTTAGTCTGTTACTATTTTTACCTTTTCTTCTTGGAGAAACTGTAACCCACATAATTTACTTAAGGATTAATAAAGTATTCTGATTCTGATTGTTCCAGGATGACCTGCTATTATCCAATCAAACGTCTGCTTACCCGTATAAGTTGCTGGTTTCTCCTCCTCTTCTTTTCTCTTTTTTTTTCTAAACTGATCTTTTGAACTTTTCTTGTCCATCTTCCATCGGTTTAATTTTGCCCTCCAGTATGAACACCCATCCCCTACAACCTACACCTTAGTTCACAGATTCACTTTGTCTAAGGTTTATTTCTGGGATTTCGCACAACCCAGGATTCAAATCATGAATACACAATGGGCTTGGATTTACAACATTATGAATGTTGTCCTATCTTATTCATAGCCTTTTCCTTTTTTGTTTTCTTT
>NW_024583535.1:42794-43949 GCF_018398535.1 Haplochromis burtoni
CTATTGGCTATTTTTGCAAAACTCTACACACAAATAAGAAAACTCTTCACCAAATCAGCAAAACATTGTAGTTTCCTTGCAAAAGCGAATAACCCTTGCTTACAGTTTTTTCTGAATGCTTAAACCCTAACTGTGATTCTTACAGCACAATTTCTAAAACTATTGATACTTACAGCAAAACCACTCACTGAGTTTGCAAAACATTTCAGCATGCAGGACACTTTCACAGTGAGCCACGGATAATGGAGATGGATCCATTCAGTCCTTTTGGTTCCTGTCGGTTCAAACACAAACCAAAAGAATCCAAAGACAAATCAGGATCATGTTTAAGTAAAGTTTTACAAATTTAGAAGGACACTAAAGCATAGATCTTAAAACACTTTGAGGTGTTCAACAGGAAACATGACTCAGGAACACATGCGTACTCTGATTATTAAAGTCACAGTAACTAAAGGACGATAAGGAAGCACTGCAGTCCAACGTCCACAGACTGTCAGACGTGCACCAGTCTCTCCAGCATCTCTCACACCTTCACTGTTTAAAGTTTAACAATTTAGCAGATTTTCTTTAAAGGAAGCAAAGGAGATAAAAATACACCATCAAAGTCAGAGGTCACATACAACAGCTGCCATGAGGGGGGAAACCAAAACACTTCCTCATCAGCCTGCTGAGGGTTCTTTTATTGATTCTTCTGAGAAAACACGGCTTCTGGTGTGTTCCTCATTAGACAATGGCTGCTGCCCTCCTCCTCTGTCTTTCTGAGGATTTAAATAACACACTTACCAGAGTACCCCACACACATGTGTGCCTGCTGCTAAACTCATCTGTTATGCACGATGTAATGATTTTCTGGGCTAAAGACAAAAATCTGTTGATCCGTTCTTTGCTGTTTGAAATGTGTGTGAAGCTGCAGACGGCAGACTTCCCCCCAACAGGACAGCAGGCGAGAGGAATGCAGGGCAACACGAGCAGCATGACTCAGCAACAGTACGTCGCCATCTTTGAGTGGAATAAGGCGCTCAGTACCCTCTCTGCTATCTCTGCTTTGTGCAAGCGCACATTTGTGAAGTTGTGCCCTTGATCTGCATAATATCCACACTTCTGAAAGGCCAGCAAAGTGCACCATGATGAGGCCCATCGACCAGGCCAGCACAA
>NW_024583535.1:44714-55269 GCF_018398535.1 Haplochromis burtoni
GGTAATCTGAATTGTCATAAGTGTGCTGTCAGCTCATTGGTCACAAAGCAGGAGAGGGGCTGGGAATTATGTTTTCAAACAAAGCGTTAATTCCATTAACATTTATAGACTACTTTTGATTCTCACTGTATTACGGGACAAAGTGCGTCTCTTATTAGCTCAATACGGGACGATTCAGTTTTTTAAGGGACGGTTGGCAACCCTACTCACACAGCACAGCACACACGAACACACATCAGCACCAACGACACTGACCTGAGGCATCCCATTTAAGGTACACCCCACCCTGCCCTGACTTGTCTCTGGGGAGGGGCATGTTTGTCCGTCTGTGGAAGTCTTTTACTGAGGACTCCACACCATCACTGTTACAGCAGCTTCCTGTCAGCGACTGGTTTGATGAAAGGTGCTGTTGTTGCATCTCAGCAGTTTATCTGGGACATTCCTCTGGTCCCAGTGGTCCCAGTGGCTCACTTGGCATGATTGTTATGCTTCACATCACAGTTTGCTATGTTTAATGACTCGGACAGATTATAAGAGTCCCATTGTTTGTTTAAGTCACGGTCCTGTTAGAGTCTGCATTTCTCTGTGTGAGCTGAATTTTAGCTGGAAATGTTTCTGCCTTTACTACAAAGCAGCAGCAGGGCATGCTGGGAAATATATTACTGCTACTTCTGCTCCTTTCTGTCATTTGTACAAAAACCCACGAACCTCTTGAATAAACTATGTACAATATATTGAACATACAATACAAATCACACCCAGAAGAAAAATCTTCTCCAGTAAAACCTGCCTGACTACATAACAGCGCCGCCCTGCTCACTGATCCACTCATCTGTTATAATAACACACTTACTCAGGCTTATCTGATGGCTGTGATTATAAACTCCTATTGTGTCAATTTATATTAATATTTACACAGATATGCTTATTTTACATATACTGTAAATAACACACACACACACACACACACACACACACACACACACACACACACAAAACCTGAATAGTGACCAAGAGCACGTGAGAGCACACAGAGCTGCACTGAATGAGTCGCATTGACCTGCTTGTCAAACTGTTCATAAGAACGTGAGCTTGTTTAACCGCGAGTGATGAAAAGAGCAGCTCTGTGTCATCAAACACATTTCACCTTTAAGGAGTTTCACTGGCTGTTAACTGTGCTGATGATCTCCAGGAGAAATGTGATGAAGTGTGTGTGTGTGTGTGTGTGTGTGTGTGTGTGTGTGTGTGTGTGTGTGTGTGTGTCCTGATCAGGCAAACATGGCTGCACACTCAGGAGGGGGCAAGGCCATGGCTGTGGACATAATGTAATAGTTCAGAGTTTATTAAAAGTATAAACTCTATTAAAACTCAGAGGATCAGAAGCATAAACTCTTTCATTTGCTTTTGTTTCTTTAGAATTTATTATTTAAACTCTGAAACGTCTCAGTCACACAGTCTGGTTACAAAATGCTTTGCGGGTGGCGTCTGCCGTGATTCACAGTCTAAACTCAGGACTGTGCTTACTGCAGTGATGGAGTCTCCCTGCTGTACTGCTGCAGTGTTGCTCTGACAGTCTGAAATACCCCGAGCATGTTTTGCGTAACACAGAGATTCATGCACTTATTCCTGAACAGCAGCAGGAACAAGAAACCACCTGGAGACAAACAAAGTATTTGCACTGTTCAGACAAACAATCAGGCACAAAAGAAAGTGTGTTGTCACTCAGACATGTAGCACACGCAGCACGCACACTGTTACTCAGTCACAGCTGAACTTCCTGTCTGCAGTATTTGGGTAGGTGACCTTTTGCTTTTAGGCAGGTTAAAAGCTGGAAATGACCCCGAGGATTTCCTACCTGCTGCACATGTTTGACATATCCAGATATTCACAGTGAGTCACCATGAAGACTCACAGCTCACCGTGTTTGGAGAAGCTCCGTTATTTAAGTGCTAACAAATGAAGCATCTGATCGTAAAACAAACTGTTTTATCAGCATGAGGATTATAAAGAGGTCCTTGGAAAAAATGTACCCCTGTTTGAGAACACCTGTAAGACCCAGAACACACCCTGAATAACAGGTTTTCCTGCGTTCCACACCAGATCAGTGCTCACATGTGCACCCTGATTCAAGAAGTTTAACAGGAAATTCCCCTGTAATTGTTTGCAGTGTGGAATCAGGCTGCCACTGAACACCAACCAGTAACTGCTAAAGTTGTGACCTGTGGAAACTGATCACTGAGCACCGCTGAGTAAACTGGTGAGCTGCTGGAGTGATGATGTAATGCTGAGCCTCTTTATCACAGCAGCAGGCAAGTCGTTTAAAGACTCCCAACAGGTTTGGGTCTTCCATCATTATTCCAATAAAGTCAAACTCAAAGTATAATTTTAGCTGGGGTGGACAGACTTCAACATTTTACTAGCAAGCAAATTAGCTCAGTCCCAGATGAGGCACGTGCAGACCCCCTGCACTCAGAACAACAGCCCAGTGAGAAACACATCACTTAATACTTCAGATGAAACAGCTGAAGCAGAGAGAAGAGCTGCTGATCAAAACTACGTCTCAAAGACAAACAGAAGAACTCAGCATAGACAAAATAAAAAGTCCCTTTCATAGTTATCAACAACACCATCACCTCAATGACAGACACACTCCTGACTGTAGGACCAGGTCTTATAATGACACTTAGTTTTACTCATTACACAAATAACACACAGTTACAGGCTGTCATCTAAAATCACTGAGTTATGTGTAGTTTGGGACAGGGACAGGTTTTCTGTGTTGAACAGCTTTGTGATTCAGCCAGAAGCTCCTGTTTAAAAGCTTCAGGAATCAAACTTACATAAAGCATAACCACACACGTTACTGTTACACACACCTTGCTGTCATCTGCACTAACATCCCAGCTGATGCAATGAACTCTAACATGACCTGTTTGCTGTGTCAAAGTTTGACAAATACAGGTTTGTCTTTAAAAAGGCAAACAATGATGAAAAAGGAGAATTACTCACACAGAGGGACAAACACGAGGAAGATGAAGCAGCGCATTGACGGAGAGCAGCTCATTCCTCAGCAGCAGCAGCAGAATGAGAGTGTCTGAGACACCTGCCGCGTATTTATACACAAGACCCGCCCTCCAACGTGACGATGTGATGGTCTGAGTGTGTGGCTGTAAAATTCCACTGAAGGGCTGGACCTCCCTGGTATCCACCCATGGGCAGGGCCTACAGCCTCCCTCATCCGAAGCTGATTGAGGCAATCAGGTTGGAGATTTAAGCTGCTTGCTGACACTGCTTCCTCGCCATGAAAAGAGCTTTGAGCAAAACTAGGAACAGTGCTCCAGGGAAGGATGAGCTATGCTATGCTAAAAGATCTAAGTGATGCAGCGTTAAATATATTGCTAATGTTGTTTAATAAGGTATGGACAGTAGGGCGTCTCCCACGTTGATGGAAAGAAGTGCTAATTGTACCAATAAAGAAACCAGGGAAAGACCATAGCGATCCTGGAAACTATAGGCCCATTGCTCTGACTTCCAATATGTGTAAACTAATGGAAAGGATGGTGAATGTGAGATTGGTTCACTTTTTGGAGTCAAGAAATGTCTTAGCACCCTATCAGAGTGGTTTTTGTAGAGGAAGAGGGCCGATGGATCCTGTCTTATGTTTGGAAGATGATATCAGGAAAGCGCAAGTTAATAAAGAGGTGGTGGTTGCTGTCTTCTTTGATGTAGAAAAGGCATATGATATGCTTTGGAGAGACGGTCTACTGATTAAGCTGCATGCAGCTGGGGTAGGGGGATGTATGTTTAATTGGGTGTTAGACTTTTTATGTGACAGAACAATTCAAGTTAAAATTGGGTCGCATGTTTCTGAGCCGTGTGTGATAGAAAATGGAACTCCTCAGGGAAGTGTAGTTAGTCCAACGGTTTTCTCACTTATGATCAATGATATTTTTAAAGATGTGTCTGGTAGTTATGGTAAATCACTTTTTGCTGACGATGGAGCATTATGGGTGAGGGGGACGAATGTTGACCATCTCGTCTGGAAACTTCAAGAGGGGATAGGTAGCCCTGGCGCAGGGTGCCGCCGGTGCGTCGAGCCACCTGGGGGGCTCTTCAACTGGTGGGGGAGATTGTCACATCTTGCAGGAGCTTTCCTCTCCTCAGGAACTCTCTGGCCTGCGCTCTCCGCACCCCTGCGCTCCTTCGCCCCTTCCTTAATCTGGCGTCCCGAGCCCGCGCGTGGCCTGCGCGTGGGCACCGGGTTTCACCTCTGGAGCCGGGCGGGCAGGGCTGGGCTTGCTTCTCGCGTTCGCTGGGTTGCTTCCTCCCACCCAGCCCCCCTCGGTAGCCATTTTTCCTCTCATCCGCCTGCTGCTTGTCTTTTTTGCTGGCCTTTGTTTTTCAGTGTCCTTCATTGTCTGTTTTTTTTCTTTTCTTGGTGCTGGCTCCCCCCCTTTGTCGGTTTTTGTGTCTTTTCCTTGCCTTGTTCTTGCCTCCCGGTCTGTTGTTGTTTCTTGTTGTGTTGACCTTTGTCTTCCGGTGTGCTCAGGTGTCGCAGTGTTTTGCCTTCGGTTCCGTTTTGGGCCCGTTCTCCGTCCCCGGGGGGCCTTCGCCCCCCTCTGCAGCCGCTTTGCTCCGTTGTCCCGCTTCTTTAGATGCTTTGGGGCTCCCTGTTCAGTGCGGTTCTTTCGGCCGTGTGGATTCCTCTCTGGCGCATCCCCGCTTTCTTGGCGCTGGCGTCGCTCGCTTTTGTCCCCGTTTTTTTTTTTTTCCTGCGCCCCTTCTCGGGCGCCTACTTTCTTCCGCCTGTCCCCGCGGAGCTTTCCTTCTTTTGCTTCGTGCTCTCGACTTTTGCGTTGCCCGCTTCCGTTTCCCCCCTGTCCTTGCGTGTCACTCCCGTTTCTGCTTTTTCTCCTTTTTTGCATCTCTCCTCGCTTGCTTGCTTCCGTGCCTGTCTCGCGGCTGTCCCCTGGCTCCCCTGCTTCGCTTTTTGTGCTCTGCTTGTCTCGGTGGCGGCGCCCTCGGTGCCCTGTTTCCTCTCCCCGGTGCCCGCCCTGGCTTGTTCCCCCCGGGCTTGCCTGTCGTTTTCCTGTGTCCTGCTTCTGCTATGCCCTTGTTCCGTCTTGTGGCGCGGGCGCCTTTCCCGTCCCTCGCTCGCGCTCGTTTTGTCCTCCGCTTCCCCCTTCTGTGCTGCTTTTCTGGGTGGCGGTTTGTTTGGCCTCCCCCGCATTCCCGGTTTGTTTTTATGTGGCTGCCTTTCTGTCTCTCTCCTCTGCTGTGGTTTCTCCAGCTTTCTTTTTTCTTCGTGTTACTCTACTCCTCTCGTGCTTTTTCCCTCCCCTGGTCCCGGCCGTCTCTTTTTGTGTTTCCTGTTTGTCGTCTCTTGCGGGCGGGCTTATGGTGTTGTTATTGACTTGTCGTGGTTTCCTGTCCCCTTTTCCTGTGCGGCTGGTTGCTTCCCTCTGCCGCCTGTGCACTGCCGGGGATGGTTCCCGCCTCTGGCCTGCTTGTCGTTTCCGGCGCTCGTGCTGTGGCGGAGCCCGCGTGTGGCTCTCTCTCCGCCTGTTGTCCGGTGCGTGTCCTCTCTCCCGTTGGCGTTTGCTTGTCTGCTACCGCCTCTCTTTTTTCCTCTGGTCGGCGTTTCTCGGTGGGCCTCTGCTGCCATGTTGACTCGTGACTGTCTTGCGTCTTGTTTTGGTCTGCCGTGCACCTCAGTTCGTCCGCGCGCGGAGGTGTGCAGCCTTCCGGCTTTCTGTCTGTTCTGTTTTGCGGCGGTTTTCGGCGCCGCTGCCCCTCTTCTCCCTGGCGCTGGTCAGCGTGCGTCTGGGGCCGCTGTCGCGTCTCGCTTTTTCTCTCCCGGCTCCCCCCTGCTTTTTCTGTTTTTTGATTTCTCCTCTTCCCTCCCCCGTTCTCCGCTGCCTTTGCTCGCCCTGCTGCCCATACGTCTTGCGCTGCGCCTGCGTGTCCTTCTTGCTCCCCGTGCTGCTTTGACCTGCGGCCGTTGCTTTTGTCCTCTTTTTTTTGGTGTCGTGCTTTTCTTTGGACCCCTTTCTGTCTCTCCGTTTTTGTCCACCGCCGTTTGCCGGTCTTGCCTTCCCTGGCTCCCTCCGCCCTTCTGCTCCCCGTGTACGTACTTGCCTTGCCTCACGTGTTCACCTCCGCGGTTGCGTGGCTGTACTACCCCCCCCCCCGTCTCCCCGTTTTTGCTTTTCCTCCCTCGCTAGCCTACTCCGTGCCATCGGGGGGCCCACCATGCCTCTCGTCTTTTTCCTTCGTTCCGCCCGCGCTTTTATGAGTTGTTCCTCTGCCTGGCGTCTCTGCCCCCGCACCCTGCGCGTGTCATTCCTCTCTCCGACCTCCGCCTTTTGCTTGGCCACTTGGCCCCGGCTCGGTTCGTTGTGTGAACTGTCGGGGCCGCCAGTCTCCTTTCTGCTCCCTTGTTCCGAGTTTTTCTTTTTACCCGACCGTCTGGACCGCTCCGCGCGAGCCGTCTGCCTTTACTTTTTTCTCGCCGCATGTCCCGGCTGTGACGCATTTCCCTTCTGCCTCTTTTGCCGTGTTTCGTTTTGTTTTCAGTTTGTGTGGCTTTGCTGTTTCCTTCTCAATGGTTTTTCCTTCTTTCCCTCTTTTTCTTTTTGTTTTGTGCTTTCTCCCCTGTCTCTTTCGCACGTCCGGATGGTATCCTTCTTCGGGCCAATTTTTCCGCGCCTCCTCAGGACCTCCGCGTTCCCCTCCCTTCTCTCCACCCCCGGGGCGGCGCCGCGCGAGCTTTTTGTTGTTATTTTTTCTGTTGCTTTTTGGTATTTTTTCTGGTGGCCTTTTCCTTTGCTCCGCTTGCTCCATCTTGGCCTTGGTAATGCAGGTCGCTGTTGGGCGTCCCCCCGCACTGTGGTGACGCGCGCCACCCCTTTATCCGGTCCCCGGCCTCATCGGTCCCCCCTGCCTCTTTGCTCTGTCGTGTAGCTTCTTTGCTGTCTTGTCCTTTTGTTCTCGCCCTGCCCGGTTCGCTTTTCTCCTTCTTGGTTCTCGTTGTGTTTGTCCCGCCCGCGCTTGCGTCACTTTAGCCGGCCGGGCGTTTGCTTGTCCGTGGTTCGGTCTTCCTTTCTCTCCCGCTCTGCTGTTTGTGTTTTCCCCGTTGTGCTCCGCTTTGCTTTATTTTCTGTTTCTCCTGCCTTTCCTTTTTGGTGTGTTCCTTTGGTCCTTGGGCTGGTTTCCCCGCCTCCTTGGCCTGTTCCGGGTGGCACATCTTTTCGGTTGGCCCCTTGCTGGGCTCGTCCTTTTTTTCTTCTGTGTTGTTTTTGTCTTGCGTGGTGTTGCTTGCAACGCCGGGTGTTGGGTGTTGTCCTGCCTCCCTGTGTTTTTTCCCTTTATGGCGTTCATCTGTGGTCAGCTGCTGCTTCGTTTTCCGCTTTGGCTTCATGTGTGTTGTCGTGCCCCCGTCTGTGCCCACTGGTGCTTGGTTTCCCTTCTCGACTTCTCCTGCTCACTGACTTTGCCCCTCCTTCCTTTTTCCCTTCCTCCCTTGTTGGCTTATTGCTTGCTTCTCTTTCATCTCTGTTGTCTTGGTCTTGGTTCTTCTTTCCCGCCTTTACTCCTGGGTTGGAGTTGGCTCTTGTTACTCTCCTCGGCTGAGCAGTTGCTTGGGTGTTTTTGCTTGTTGGGTCGCAGACTCTGATCTTGCCTTCTTTTGCCCCTGCGCCTCTTGTGTTCCCATGTTGCTCATCTGTGTGTTTTGGCTTCTGTCTTGGCCTCCTGCACCCGCTGGCCGCCAGCTTGCGTTCTGTGCCCCGTCTTCTCTTCTCTTCCTCTGCACTTGCATGTGTTCCCGGTGCTGCCGCCTGTTCTCCGTGTGTTTCTCTTCGCGTGTTCGTTCCTCTTCCTCTCCCGCCTTCGCCTCGGTTAGCGTGGTTTCCGGCCGTCCTTTGCTCTGCGTGGATCTTTATCCCCTTCAGCTTGCCCTGTGCTTGCGCGTCTGCTTCACCCCCTGTTGCTTTCGGTCGCTGGCTCTTTGCGCTGTTCCGTTGCCTTGCTTGGTCTTCTCTTGCTTGGGCGCTCTGCCGTGCTTGGATGCCCGGTCTCTTTTCCGCTGTGTCTGTTCGCCTTCTGGTCTCCTCTCCCCCTCCTTGTCCTGTTCTTCGGCTTTGTCTTCCGCTTTTTCCCCCACGCTTCTTTTTTGTCTTGCTCTTTGTTTTCCTTTTCCCCGTACTCTGCATGCTTTTCCTCGCCCCGCTGCACTTCTGGGCTCCGCTGCGTGGTTGGAGGGTCCTTCTTTTCGGTTCCCTCCACCTGCTCTGCTTTTATTGCCCCCCCCCTTTTCTCCTCTTCTCGTTCGCCTGCAGTCGTTTTGTGTTGGCTGTGCCCTCGTTGTCTGGCGCGGTGGTTTGGTTTTGTGGATTTTTCTTCCCCCACGGTTGCGAAGGTCTTTTTCTTGTGTGCCCCTTTTTCCCTCGCGTCGGTTCCCTGGGGCGTTTTCCCCTTTCCCTGTGTTTGTGCTTCTGTTTCGCTTCGCGTGGGTGGTCCTCTCGGGTTTTGCCTGCCGTCGCACCGGCTTGCTGCCCCCGGTCTTGCTACTCCGTTTTTGTTCTCCGTTGGCGCCTGCCGTCTGCGCTCCTGTGTTTCCTTCCTCAACCTCCGCGGTCTGGTCTTTTTGTAGTTTTGTCGCACTGACCACGGCCCCCCTGGCCCTGCTGGTTTTGTTCGCCCTCTTCTGCGTTTGGTGGTGCACTGTGCTCTTGACTGCCCTCCCCGGCTGCTTTCGGCCTCGCACTCCTGCCCGTTTTTGTTCCTGTGGTGTAACTCTTATATATGTTTCCTTGGCGCGTTTTGTGTGCCTGGGGCCCCGCCCTTGTTTGCCCCGTGTTTTTTTTGGCGTTTCCCTGCCCTTCCCTGTTGCGTGTTCTTTTTGCGTCCTCCCTTGCTATGACTCCTGGCTTCGTGGGTTCGCCGCCCTCTTGCTTACTTGCTGGGCCCGTGGCGGCCTCTGTTCCGGGTTTCCAAATTTCCGTGTGACTGTTGATTTCTCGTTTTTCCCGGCACTGTGCCTGTCTTCACCTGGTCTCTTAGCCCTGATGTACTCGCCGTTCCCATCCCTCGTCTCGTATGGCGGTTGGCTGGCCCTTTTTCCTTTCCCTCTCCTCCTCTCCTCTGTGTGTTGCTCCTTTTCCCCCGCCTCCCCCCGCATTTTTCGTTTGCCCTGTCATGTGGCCTCGCCGGCCTGCTGCTCGGGCGTGGTCTTCCGTGACGTGGTGCTGGTGCGTGGCGGCCGCCCGCTTGTCGTCGTGCCTCGGTCGCTGGTTCTTGTTCTCGTCCTCGAGGTGTGTCTTCTGGTCGCCTGTGCGTCTCTGTGCTCTGTGTTTATCGGCCTTGCTTCAGTCTGGTGCCGCATGACGGCTGGGGTTGCGGGCGGGCCGCGATGCTATCATGTTTTTCTTCCCTGTTCACGCCGTCGTTGGCTGGGGCGGTTGCTGTCTGGTGTGTTTCTTTTGTTCCGCTCCGCTTTTTTTGCCTTTTCTTTTTCTGTTTTTTCCACCGCCTGCGGGGGCGCCCCTCTCCCTCCCTTGTTTGCTCTTCTTCTTGTCTGCGGTCCGGGCTTTGTTTTGCTTTTGCGTGACGTGGCCGCGTTGTTGCTTGCCGTGCTTGGGGCCTCAGTCTCGGCTCTGGCGCTTGGTTTGACTGTCGTCTGTCCTGGCGGTGTTTTCCTGTTGTCTTCTGTGGCTGCGTGTGTGTGGGTTGTCCGGCTTCCTTCCCCGCCACGCGGTGGGTGGTTTGTTGCGGCTTTGACTGGGCTCTGTTATTAGCTTGTTTCCCGGCCCTTCCTTCTCCGACTGTGCGCCCGCCCCTCTTGCCGTCGGTCTGCGTTCTCCTCTTGCGGCTCTATTCGCGGCGTCCCTCTCACTGTTCTTTTGGCTGGCCTGCCGGCCCCTCCGGGGGGGGGGGGGGGGGGGGGGGTGGTGTGTTCGTTCTCGCTTATTTTTCGGCGGTTGTCCCGGCTCCTGGGCGCCCTCGGCCTTCCTTCTGTCCTTACGGCGGCTTTCGCTTTTTTTGGTGTGTCTGGTTTTTATTTTGCTTTTTGTGTCTTTGGTTCTTGTCTACTTTTGCTGAGTTTTGTTCTTCTTGGTGCGCTGGTTTTGGTGTGCCTCCGTGTGTTTGACTTGCTCTTGGTCGGTTCCTGTGCTCTTGCTGCTTCCGCCTCCTGTGGTTTCCCCCCGGTTCAGTTGTTTCTGTTTCCTCGCTGGTGTTCCCCTGGTTTTCGTCTCTTTGTGGGTGGTTTCTTTCCTTTGTTTTGGCTGTGTGTTCGTCGGCTTTCGGTGTTTGGGTCCGGGGTGTTTCTGTTGCGCTTCGTTTGCTGTCCTGCGCTTGTTTATGACTTTGTGGGCTTTCCCACGCGCGCTTGCTGCGCTTTCTGGTTCGCCTGGTGGTTGCTTCCCAGGTCTTCTTCTGGTTTTCATGTGGTACCTGTGTTTCCCTTTCTTTCGTTGCCTTTTTTCGGGGCCTTCTGTCCGCTGTTTCCTGGTGCCTCTCGCGTGACCGGTCTCGGGCTCTGGTTGGCCTTTTC
>NW_024583535.1:55294-65244 GCF_018398535.1 Haplochromis burtoni
GTAAGTTCAACGAGAAACAGTTGATCTTTCACGGTAACACATTACGTTACTCTGATTATTGTATGAGTCACAGTAACTAAAGGACCTGCATGTCGCGTGCTATCCGGGGAGATATTATCACAGTAACTAAAGGACGATAAGGAAGCACTGCAGTCCAACGTCCACAGACTGTCAGACGTGCACCAGTCTCTCCAGCATCTCTCACACCTTCACTGTTTAAAGTTTAACAATTTAGCAGATTTTCTTTAAAGGAAGCAAAGGAGATAAAAATACACCATCAAAGTCAGAGGTCACATACAACAGCTGCCATGAGGGGGGAAACCAAAACACTTCCTCATCAGCCTGCTGAGGGTTCTTTTATTGATTCTTCTGAGAAAACACGGCTTCTGGTGTGTTCCTCATTAGACAATGGCTGCTGCCCTCCTCCTCTGTCTTTCTGAGGATTTAAATAACACACTTACCAGAGTACCCCACACACATGTGTGCCTGCTGCTAAACTCATCTGTTATGCAAAAGACAAAAATCTGTTGATCCGTTCTTTGCTGTTTGAAATGTGTGTGAAGCTGCAGACGGCAGACTTCCCCCCAACAGGACAGCAGGCGAGAGGAATGCAGGGCAACACGAGCAGCATGACTCAGCAACAGTACGTCGCCATCTTTGAGTGGAATAAGGCGCTCAGTACCCTCTCTGCTATCTCTGCTTTGTGCGAGCGCACATTTGTGAAGTTGTGCCCTTGATCTGCATAATATCCACACTTCTGAAAGGCCAGCAAAGTGCACCATGATGAGGCCCATCGACCAGGCCAGCACAACGCAGTGTGGAAAAGATCACGGGAAAGAAAGGGGAAGGGAGCTAGAAGAGTCAGCGCAGCTTTAGGTTCTTCCTGAACAAGTTAGCAGTGTTGAAGGACCCGTGGGTTTCTGAAAAGACTGCAGTAATTAAGAGGATGTGATGGTTTCTAAATATAAAACTCTCTCCTCAGTCAGGCCACACCAACCCAGCCAAAACAAATAAATTACTGTGTGAAAACTACCACATATGTAAAAGCACAGAGTTACATGTAAAGATAACTGTCGTCACACACTCGTGCTAACACGTTAGCACCTGTGGTCAGAGACAGTGTCCTCTCCGAGATCTTATCACTGTGTAAACAGACTGTTGAGGAAAGGACTGTTGGTGGTTCAGTTGTGAACAGTTGATTGTTTGTAGACCACACAGTGACCGAGGAGACAGCAGAGCAAAACATCTAAAATATGCGGCTGAATGAATCATACGGTGGTTAGCATGTTTCCTCTTTATGATGAGAAATGAACAATAACTAAACAAACAGCTGAATACATTCCTCCGTCTGATCTCTCTGCTCTGCTGCAAAATCATCTTCTACAGAGACTCCAGCGTTGTTGTTGATCAGTGTTTCACATTAGAAATGAAGAACCGAGGTTGTAAAGAGAATCCTGTGAGACCTTTGAGTTACTGTGTCCCTGCTGTCAGCTGTTAGACATCCAGACGGTCCAAAAACAGACCTGGATTTAACTCTGTGTGAAAGTTTACAGGCTTCAGTTTAAAAAAGCATCATGAAGAAGAGTTACTCACACAGCACAGCACACGAACACACAGCAGCACCAACGACACTGACCTGAGGCATCCCATTTAAGGTACACCCCACCCTGCCCTGACTTGTCTCTGGGGAGGGGCATGTTTGTCCTTCTGTGGAAGTCTTTTACCGAGGACTCCACACCATCACTGTTACAGCAGCTTCCTGTCAGCGACTGGTTTGATGAAAGGTGCTGTTGTTGCATCTCAGCAGTTTATGTGGGACATTCCTCTGGTCCCAGTGGTCCCAGTGGTCCCAGTGGCTCACTTGGCATGATTGTTATGCTTCACATCACAGTTTGCTATGTTTAATGACTCGGACAGATTATAAGAGTCCCATTGTTTGTTTAAGTCACGGTCCTGTTAGAGTCTGCATTTCTCTGTGTGAGCTGAATTTTAGCTGGAAATGTTTCTGCCTTTACTACAAAGCAGCAGCAGGGCATGCTGGGAAATATACTACTGCTACTTCTGCTCCTTTCTGTCATTTGTACAAAAACCCACGAACCTGTTGAATAAACTATGTATAATATATTGAACATACAATACAAATCACACCCAGAAGAAAAATCTTCTCCAGTAAAACCTGCCTGACTACATAACAGCGCCGCCCTGCTCACTGATCCACTCACCTGTTATAATAACACACTTACTCAGGCTTATTATCTGATGGCTGTGATTATGCACTCCTATTGTGTCAATTTATATTAATATTTATACAGAAATGTTTATTTTACATATACTGTAAATATCACACACACACGAAACCTGAATAGTGACCAAGAGCACGTGAGAGCACACAGAGCTGCACTGAATGAGTCGCATTGACCTGCTTGTCAAACTGTTCATAAGAACGTGAGCTTGTTTAACCGCGAGTGATGAAAAGAGCAGCTCTGTGTCATCAAACACATTTCACCTTTAAGGCTGTTAACTGTGCTGATGATCTCCAGGAGAAATGTGATGAAGAGTGTGTGTGTGTGTGTGTCGTGTTTTGTTTGTGTGTTTTGTTTCTCTGTGTGTGTGTGTGTGTGTGTGTGTGTGTGTGTGTGTGTCGTGTGTGTGTGTGTGTGTGTGAGTGTTTGTGTGTGTGTTCCTGCAGTATATTGCAAGTAAACCTGACAAGTTTGGGATCAAGTTTTGGGTGGCTTGCGACCTAAAATCCAAGTACATTTGCAATGTCTTCCCATATCTTGGCAAGGACCCCAGTCGTCCCACTGGGGAGAGACTTTCTGAAAATGTCGTAATGAGGCTGATGGAACCATTCCTAGACAAGGGCAGAAATGTTACCACGGACAATTTTTTCACATCGCTTTCACTGGCACAAAAACTTCTTAGACGGAAAACCACCATCCTCGGCACAGTCAACAGGATTCGCAGGGAAATTCCTCAATCCACTAGACAGACAGATCGCAATGAATTCACCACTCAGGTATGTTGCAGGTCTTTTGTGGTTCTATGTTTATGTGTTTCATTGTGTGTAAAAGGGCTATGGAAATAACAATTTATCTTATTTCTTAGGTGTTTTCAACCTCTGCTGCCACGCTGACGGCGTATGCGGCCAAACGGAAGAAGACAGTCTATATTCTTAGCAGCATGCACAGCGTGGTTCAGACTGATAACACCACCAAAAGGAAGCCAAACACTGTCACCCTTTACAACAAAACAAAGTGTGGCGTGGATGTGATGGACCAGATGGTTCGGGAGTACACTGTCCGCAAAGGAACACGGCGCTGGCCAGTCGCCGTTATCATTGCAGGCCACTGGGCGTTTATTGTCTTATGTAGTCTGGAGTGAGGGATGGTGGTGTCAGTTTTCTCTGTGGTGGGGTTGGGTGGACTGTCCTGGGCTCTGTGGGGCCGGGAGGCGCTGCTGCATTGGGCCCGGTCTGGATGGGCCTGGGCCCCCTTTCCCTGGCGGGTCGCGGAGTTGTGGGGTGCCTACTGGGGTCACGGGGGAGCTGGCCCCAGGGAGGGGTCACTCTGCCCCTCCCTTCCTTCCCTCCCCATCTCCAGCTGCCTCCCTCTTCCCGCTCCACCACAACCACCCACACATGCAGGAGCCTTGGAGTAGGGGTATGTCACCAGGGTGCAGAGGAGGCTACCCCCCCCTCTGTCCCCTTCTGGCTGCCTCTGCCTCAATTTTATCCCACAACTTAGACATTCACATTACTCACACTCTCATTACACATACATATAGGATCTTGGGGGTGGGCACGATACACGGAATCCAAAGTTACCATCAGGGTGTACACCCCACCCCTGGCGTCGTTGCCCACCTCTCAATGTTAAATACACGTAGACATTGAGGGCTAGCAGGAGGGACCATGCGCTTACCTGCTGCTCTCTGGCAGGTAGCTCCATGCCCTCCTGGGTTTTAAATGCACCTTAGAACACACATGCATCAACACCACAATGAGCGGGTGGAGGGAGGTTTGGAGTCTTCTCTCACCCCCATTCTCTGCGGCCTGCTGGAGCGGGGGGGCTAGGAGGAGGAGTTGGCCGTCCGACTGCGGTCTGGAGTGTGGGGCCTCCCTGCTGCTGCGGAGTCGGGGCGGTCTGCCTCCCCCACCGCAGGGAAAAGGGTAACACCACCTGGGTCTGGGTGCAGTTCCCCCCTCCAGGGGCAAGGGTACCTAGACCCGGTTTGTAGAGTACGCTTGGGGAGTGTGATCGTGTGATACAGCGTCTCTTTATGTCTGTCTCCACGTCGGTTGAGTGTGGAGAGTGCACATGAGAGCATGAGGGTGGGAATGGATGTTTGTGTCTGTGTCATATGTCAGGTTGGGTGATCAGACGCCACCTCTCTGGGGACATCTCAGGCCCTCCAAGGTTTGGAGGCCTATCTCCCCCCACCACCACTTCCCCTGCCAGTGGCGGACTCCCTCAGACATCGGTGCGTTGGTGGTTCTTTGTGTCTGGGGTGGGCGTCCGGGTACACACCAGCTCACTCCTTGGCGGCCGCTTATCGGGGCCTGGAGCCTGGGGCTCTGCTCGGGCCACTTCGGAGGTGGGGTGCCCCCGGCCTCTCGGCCTGGGGCTCGGTCACTCAGGCACAGCTGGCTGCCGGCGGAGCTCACGGGCGCGTCACTGCAACTCCCCCTGGCTTCTGCTCCGCGGCTGCTGAGTGAGCCCTCATCTGGGACTCTCCTCAGCTCTTTCTGGGACAGTGGCGCGGCTGCCCCTCTGTTGGTCTTCCTTGGTCTCTTGTGTTCTGGGGGCCTCTGGATGTCTGGAGTTTTGATCTCCTCCATACCTGCTTCATGCCCTGGAGGACGGGGCTGTGGCCCCCCCACACCCTCTAGCAGATCATTACATGAAGGAACCTTTTAAAAAAACAAGCGCATCCATGCTCACAGGTGTACACAGGGTGATTACACCCACAAACTACACCCTTTTTGGCTCCTAATGACACATTTATCATCTACACTTTGTGTGACCTGATCAGATCGGTCACGGCTGCTCTGTAAACTCTGTTTATGAAAGTAAGCAGCTGATTGAAACCAGTGCTTTATAAACGGGAGCGGACATCATGGGGGATGTGACAGCTCCTCAGTCACGTCATTATGTGCACCGTGGGCTCAGCACCAGCCGGGCTCGCCGTCACACCCAGACTGAAGCCATTCATTGTTCCTGCAGCAGTGTGTGCGCCTCAGGTCACAACAGGCACAGAGCTAAACATTTAAATACGATGTGTACAATTAAACTAGCTTCAGGCAGTTTCAATCCAAACGCTGCTTTCAGCAGCTGATTGTTTAAATATTAACTTGTGTGTAATCTTCATGCTTTTCATACCAGAAGACCAGCAGCGAGACAGGAGACGACATGAAGCCATGGAGTGTGACCACAGCAGGGAAATGTGTTACCATCAGTGTGTGCGATAAAACTGTAACGCTTCCTGTTAAGCCGTCTCACAGCTGCAGTAAAACTGAACCAGAATCAGGTCTGGCAACAGAACTATGAAAGAGTTCGGACTTTCTTTTTACCAGGACTTTATAAAAGGAATATCTGAGGAATATCAGGGAGGTGTCCAAAAACCCGCCCACGCTCAGTCTCACTGATCTCCAGAGAGACGCCCTCTTCATCCATCAACTGGAGCCAAATGTTGGACACTTGTTCCTCACTATCATTCACACTTCATGCAAAGGTCCCTTCACAGAAATCAAACGTACACTCTTCTAACAGTCAGGAAGTTCTTTCCTCGTGATGGCTCATCTGTAAAAATGCTCCGTGTTTATAATGACAGTAGACTTTGTGTCCACAGCTGATACAGAGTGTAGCTGTATGTAAGTGACCACCAACCAGTGCACGGTTACGTCCTGAATGTTGTTAGAGCAGAAGCCCTAATTACTCCTGGCGTCAAATTCAGTCAGGATTACAGATTACTGACACAGATTACTGATTACATCTGCGGTCTGTGACAACAGTGAGCCCCGCGGCTTCAAACCACAGACTGTATATAAAAGATCAACAACATGACAGCTGACAAACTGCCAAAAGAAATCCTGATGTTCAAGGATCAACTTGATCAAACAAAACAAATGAAGTAAAAGTGAATTGATTCTAATCCCATCTTTATTTAAATGGGTGCAAATGTAAGTTTATAACCAGAATTTTATCCACCAGCCGTACAAACACGTGAAATTCTCAGTAAATCAGCATCATTCAGTCTCACTGTGGTTTTTACAACAACATCAAAGAAAAGGAAAAACTACCAAAGATCAATCATGTAAAGTCTGTCACACACACTTCACAGGGAGTCTGTACTCTTTGGAAATGTCTTTTATTGCAATATTATTACAACAGTAAACACCAAACAGCCCGGTCTGTCAGAGCTCTTCAAGTTTCCTCAGAATCAGTTTTGGTTTGTTTGGAAAGACGTCATTCCTGTTTGGTTTAAATATCCAGGAATATCCAGGAATCGTTTGACATCCAGGGCCACTTACAGCCCACGTTGATCTTAAGTGAGCGAGACGAGTGAAGCTAACTACACATTTAATCCCTGAGATATTTTAACATGACAGAAGAAGAAGAAGTGCCAGAACAGGAGAACATCTCAGCGTTTCTACGAGATTAATGCGTAAAATTACAGAAATATTGTGGATCTTTGGTGTTATCAGAGACTGACATCCAGAATCAGTGTAACATGTAGATATTCAGTACCTGATGAAGAAAATGTAAAAGCAGCACTGCATATCAGAAAGAGCAGGTCCACTGAGATGCATGTGCCAGACTTTAAAAACCTACGACTCTCTCCATGGATGTTCCAGGTTCACAGTGCAGCAGCTGCTCTTTGGATCTTTTATAGACAAATGTCTTAAAGAGACAGACAGTAAAGACAGAGGCCATGTTTACTGTTATTTACTGCTATTTACTGCTCGCTGTCAGGTCCGCAGCATTAAACACGACCTTTGTAACGCTGGACGTCTGTGGGAGGTCCGTTACACAGCTGTATCTGCACAGCTGTATCTGCACAGCTGTATCTGCACAGCTGTATCTGCACAGCTGTATCCGTGTACATTCTCCTGTCCGGAGGATCTTCCAGGATCTTCTTGATCACACTCTGCGTACCGAACCCGAAACCTTTCTGTGAACAAAAGAAAACACAAAATACGACTGATGACAGTGGATCGCGTGTTAAAGACGTCACGGCATCTCTCTGAAAGAAGAAGAGCAGCTCTGCAGACGCATCAACACTGAACATCTCACTGAGGTTTAGTCGAGCTCTTTCTACAGATCCAGACTGAAAACTACGGACACAAGAGATGCTGACTGTGACTCCTAATGTCTCTCAGTGTGGTGGACACTTCATTAAGTTCATATTAACAACCAGCTGCAGCTGATGCCTGCAGGCTGCTGACCACAGCGTGTGATGGTATTTGTTGTAATATCTGGATAAAAGCTAGAAATGATCAAACCTTCAAAGGATTTTGAAATCTGACTTCCTGGTTTTGCTTTCAGTGACACAGACTGAGAATCTGTCAGCTCATCGTGTCTCATAGTGAGAAAGTTCATTCATCACAGGTGAAGGTAACCCCACAGGAAACTAACCCTAACCCACACTCTTACTTTTACGCTCAAACTGACCTTTGATTTGCTCACGATATTTAAACAGCAGCACAGCACAGCCGACAAGAACGGCGAACACAATCAGTACAGCAACACCAACGATCCAGAGTATCCAGGGTATCCAGTTCTTTGGAGGCGTAGTTGGTTTTGGACCTGGAACAGATGAAAAGGAGACAACAAGTAGTTTCACTAAAATCAATGATGTTTATTTCAATGATGAAATATTAAATATTATAACTAAAAATATAATTAGGAAATCCAAGTACATCACAAAAAATAGACACTGTGAATTAAGAAAGGCGCTGCCAGAGCAATATAAAAATATAAAACCTGCCCATGTCTGCAGTAATAAATGCTGATGTTTCCATACTGATATATGGAAACGCGCCCTCGCTGAAAACTCACCAGCGGTGCTGTGATCAGCTGACGTTTGTGTTGGTGTTGCCGGTGTTGAAGAATAACTGGACGGTTCTGGGGAAACAGGAGGAGTTCATTTACAGCAAACTCAAATATCTCAGATCAAACAATAACCTCAGCAGCTGAAACACTCAGCGAGCTGAGGTGTGACGGTGGTGGGAAATCACACTCTGAACAATAATGTGCACAAATGAATGTGTGAAACAGAAGAATCTGTTAAACAGCCGCCCGCCTCATGAGCTCACGTGTGTAATTAAATTGATTTTGGCCGTGTTTAAATTTTGCTGTGTGCATGATATAACATTATCACTCATGACAGTATTAAAGGAAAAGCTTATAAAGTTTAAATGAAACTCCATTTCCCATCAGCCTCTGACTGTCACAGAGTCACTGTCACATCTGATAATGAGTTAATGATGCTGATGCTTTTATTGTGAAGGATGCTGAAAGGGTTGTTAATGTGACTTCATGATGTGACATTTCTATAATAAGAAGAAATAATGGTGAATAATGTGATGCTAACTAAAGTGAGTATGTCCCCAGTGTGTTTGTGTTGCGTGACTATTTTACTACTGACCCACAACAGTCACAATAAATTCTTTCACGATCCCCTC
The DNA here is from genome assembly GCF_018398535.1 of Haplochromis burtoni. NCBI lineage: Eukaryota > Metazoa > Chordata > Actinopteri > Cichliformes > Cichlidae > Haplochromis > Haplochromis burtoni. The sequence goes on from NW_024583535.1 coordinate 63,981, forward strand.
GGTCTCATTGAAGAGCTGCCTCTGATAACGTCCGCTGTCATTAGCAGTGAGGGACCGAATGATGAGTGATCCGGTCTTTTCATCCAGCTGGTGCTTGTCTGTTGCATTTTTTCTCCATTCTCCAGCATCATAGTGGATTAAGACGGTAGTGGTTCCCCCTTGAACATGAGACCAGATGATCTCATATTCACCGATCAGCTGAGTGTCTGGAGTGTCGAGTTTCAGGGTCTCCCCAAAGCTCCCAGTCAGTGATTCATCAGATCGAACAGCTGCCCCTGAGAGAGACACAGAGCAGGGCAACGGGAATCAAACCTTTGTTCGTTTGTCCTTATTTGATCTGAATTGTTTTAGAAGCAACACGTTTCACTTTTCATGTTGTCACATTTTTCCTGCCATTAAAGAACAATTCATCCATGCTAATGCTAGAAGGGGAGCGATAACTGTGATATCTCAGCTGTGATATTTGAAACCATATTACTGTGAGCTTTAAGTAGAATCTTTGGCAGGCCGGGTCTCCATCAGGCCAACATGTCTCTGCCTGCAGTTGAGTTTGATGAAAATCATTTGTAAATTATTTTTGTCTGTTAAAGACTCATTAAAGTTGACCTAGTTTCACCAACAGACATCAGGCATTTATAATTATATACTGATATGAGAAGCAATGATACAATAAGTAATAAAAACAGTTCACACATCTTCTACATGAAGCTTTCTTTCATCTCCTCCAGAAACTGATGGTTTTTAAAGAAAAAGAAGACACACACACACACACACACACACACATCTTGTGTGCTCGCGCGCATGGACATTCGTGAGGTTGCATCATTATAAACACATCCTTTAAAGTTCAGTCTGCTGAGGCTTCGACACCAAACATGCAGGCATGGTGAGCACGCTGGAGGAGATAACTCCAGGTAGTGTGGGCGCTTGTTCTGTGAGAACATCTCCACCTCCATCAAGGTCACAAACACCAGAACAGCAGCGTACTGCACCGGTGTCCAGAGCTCCCACGGAAATTTAAGTCAGCACATCCTGGCTCCACAGACGTGCTAAGGGCCAGTGGCGGTGCTAGCCTGTTTGGCGCTCTGGGCGAACACTCCCTCCGGTGCTTGGATTTACAACATTATGAATGAAATGTGCTCTATTTGGAAGCAGCCGGCCCCTTTGCCCATTTGCTGGGAGTAAGGGCGCCCTCCGTTCGCGAGCTGCGCCTGCTGCTTGCGGCACAGGGAGGAGAGGGCGGGGCGGCGGGGGATTCTCTGAC
>NW_024583535.1:66809-67796 GCF_018398535.1 Haplochromis burtoni
TGTGTGTGTGTGTATTAATAGTTTTAAAACTTGTGATCCACAAAACAGCATAACAGTAAAATAAGATGTGACTCCGTTACAGTCAGTGCGGAGCAGCGGCTTCACTCATGCGCGATTCATTTGCCGTTTGGACGCACAGCTGGGGGAGGACTATCCTCCACCCGTGAGCGCCCGTGCCAAAGCACCGCTGCTTGTTGAGAGTAAGAGCGATCCGCGCTTTCACGTCAAAAAGTCGTCATAAATAAGTCTCCAATAACACCGGAAAAAGTCGCCAGATTTGTCGCTAGTCGCTTTTTAGAAAAAAAGTCGCTAAGAGGGTCTGAAAACTGGCTAAATAGCGACAAGGTCGCTAAGTTGGCAACACTGCTGACTGGATCTCATTCACCGGTCACCGGCACTCCCGTCCCTCCAGGAGCGACACACACCTTGCTGTCATCTGCACTAATATCCTAAATGTAATAACCTCTAACGCCACCTGTTTGCTGTGCGAAAGTTTGACAAACACAGATTTGTATTCAAAAAGGCAAACGATGATGAAAAAGGAGAATCACTCACACAGAGGGACAAACACGAGGAAGAAGAAGCGGTGCATTGAAGGAGAGCAGCTCATTCCTCAGCAGCAGCAGCAGAATGACAGTGTGTGAGACCTGCAGGCTATTTATAAACAAGACCCGCCCTCCAATGTGACCGCCACTCTCTCTTAACCGCGGTAAAGTGAGCCGTCATTTGTGAGCCGCGGTCAAGCCAGCCGCCTCCTATCCGCCGCATAAATTTCCTTGCGCTTTTACACCAGTCTTTACGGTAGCGCCTTTTCGCTTTATATAAAAATTCATTAAAAATCATCCAGAATAGTTGATGTCCAACTTTCAACAGATTCCTTCTCTGGGACACCTACTGTACCTCTGGGCCAGGTTTCATCTCAATCTGCTGCATCAATAATTGTTTAATATTGATGGATCAAAAGTGCTGCTGAGAGAGTCATGACAG
>NW_024583536.1:0-1566 GCF_018398535.1 Haplochromis burtoni
CTGTAAAAAACTGTAATATGATGGCTTGTGTTAACTGTTGGATACGAAAATACCATTTTTACAAAGGTATGGAGAGTTAAGCAAGGGTTATTCGCTTTTGCAAGAAAACTACAATGTTTTGCTGATTGGGTGAAGAGTTTTCTTATTTGTGTGTAGAGATTTGCAAAAATAGCCAATAGTTACAAAAAATGTGCTTAAGCCATCAGAAAAAATTGTAAATGAAAAATCACACCAACCCCTGTGGTGTGGGTTCTGTTATCGTGGAGGGACTAGTTTCATTGGTTTTGTTCCACTGGTTTCGCTCCTTAGAGTGAAGGATGCAAATCAGTAAGTTGATCTGAATGACTGCTTTAATCCTGTAATGAATGATTTCTATCCTGAAGAAAGTGGCCATCCATACGAAATTGGGAGCGACTAAATAGTTTCTGAGTACTCAAACAAAAGGTTCTCAGCTCACTTGAACACTTGAGACCTCTTGTTTTCAAGCTGTTGTGGCAGCATGTGTCCAAACCCCTACAGACTTACTATATTTAATGTCAAATTTATTAGTCATTATAATTTTAGACCTGTAGAGCGTAATCAGGCCTCGATCCCAAAAGCCCTATGGATTGTACCTCTCTGAACAAGGCATACTGACTATCCTTTAGTATTTTCAGTGAAACTGCAGGGATACCGATGGCTGGTGCTTTAACCAACTGTTGAGTGTTCTATACCTCCAGCTGGACAAAGCAGTGCATTTGCTGCATGGCAGTGCTGTAGATGACAGGCTTCTACTCCTTTACCAGGAGCATGTGGCCTAATTTGCCTATCTTGAATTCACAGTGGTCATCCCTTCCCTCATGGTTATGGGGAAGGGATGACCTTAGCTGCTTTACTGCAGCTAAGGTCCGATCATTGATAGAGGCATTACTATACTGTTTTGTGCACAGGAAAATGGAAGGCAGAGGATTAAATGGAAAAGCAAGCTTTAACTGTGTGGTCGCGAATTTTGAAGCCATCCTGATAACCTTCTCCCACCAACGATGTGGAGATCCAACCTCTTTAGATCCAATTAAAATCAAGACACTGAAAAAGATGCTCTGGACAAGAGTAGAATTCTTGGAACAGAGTTTAATACACTGAATCATATGAACAGCAGGAAAAATACATACAGACATTTAGCAAGAGAATTACATAGCAGAAAGCAAGCAAAGCAAAACCCTGGGGTATACAGCCTTAAGCACAGACAACAGAGCAACACAGAGACGGACAGAGAGTAACAGCAGAGGTGAAAAAAGTGCTGGGGGTGTCCTCTGGTCCTCTAATATACAGGGACCAGTATCCCCGCCCCCTGCTGCTGAGTAACTTTTCCACACGTCCAAACACATCTGGAGGGGTCAGATAGCTGCCAAGGTCTTGGCCAAAGGCCAGTCAGGACTCTAACTACCCCTTGCTCTGGCTTATCACAATAAGTCATGACACGGTCAAACATCACACATTAATCCTAATTATTAAATCTTACACAGCAAGTGGCACAATCTTATAATATATAATCTTATAACTACATAGGTTACATGCTTAAGACAC
>NW_024583536.1:1586-17947 GCF_018398535.1 Haplochromis burtoni
TGTGTGTGTGTGTGTGTGTGTGTGTGTGTGTGTGTGTGTGTGTGTGTGTGTGTGATTATATCGTATGATATTTTATCATGATGTGTTCAGGATCTCTGTTACAATGTTACTGTTTTGGTTGTGATGCATGAACGACGTTGAGGGTGTATTAGGGAAGGTTAGTTACGGGAAAGTAAATTAATCAGGAGAACTCTCCCCTTACATTAACTGCCCTGTAACTGTACCACCTTAATAAACCTTGGTGAAGTACAATGTCTTGTGCTTAAGACTGTACATGAAAGTTAAAATATATATGTTCAGTGCACATAGATATATAGTGTATATAGTTACATAGTTATACATATCATACAAAAATCCACCACAACTGTCAATAATAAGTTCCAAAAAGTAAATAAGGTAACAGAAGTGCAAAATTATGAAAGGTTTACAGTACTGAAAAGGGAAACACAAGGAGCCAGACAGGTGGAAAGAATCAGGACAATCAGGGTGACACTAAATTAAAAGTTATAATTGGAACTCACCAAGTAAAATAATAAGCAACTGAATATTACCAAAACTAAGACTCATAATCTATAAGAATAATGAAACCATAAAATCAAGGATCCCAAAACACAATGGATAAAAACCAAAACTTTAACAGCATTAAACTTTAAAAATAACTTTTTAAACTGTAAAACAGCAAACCAGAAAAGTTTGTGAACAGGAATCTAGGCTAAAAATATTAAGGAAGAATTCATAACAGGAATCAAACACCAAAACAAGGGGTCATGACAGAATGCACCATTAATTTGCTATTAGAAGGGTTATTTATTTATTTATTTAATGTATTTGTAATTTTATTTATTTATTTATTTGCTTCTGTACAACCCTGCAAGAACTTTGAACTTTGGTCTGAGGTCTTTGAGAAACTAAAGGTAACGGTCTGACTCCAAAAGGCAAAGAGTCAGCAGAGTAACCTGAGTCCTCAATACAATAACTAACAAATTGTCCTTCGCGTATTTCTTTCCATTGGACATCAGTTGAGCCTTTGCCACTCACCTGAGTGTAATACTGTCCCAGAATTCAGACTTTCCGTAGCCACAGCAAGGGTGGTGTATTCTGGGGCTGTTGCTGAAGGATCTTTAAACCTGACCATATTTGCAGGGGACAAATCTCTCAGTGCCTTTTTATAGTGGCAGAAGATCAGAAACAGAAAAAAACCTGGAAAACAAATAAGTTTTAGACAGAGTTTAAGTTTCAAAATGTGGTTTATTGGAGAGGCATTATTTCACAGTTTTTAAGACCCCCCCCCCCCCAATCTTCCTGCAGGTCCACCACCCGCATGAGGCATCATAGGGGTCAGGTGCATTGTGTGTCGAGCCAGGAGAGCAAGCCCTGGCGAACCAATTGCCGGCTACCAAGACTGGCATTTGGGGCATGCAATGGCACCTCTATGGCGGGGAAGGAGCCTGAGTTAGTGAGTTTGAGAGGTACCAGCGAGATATAGTCGGGCCCACCTCAACGCACGGCGTGGGCTCTGGAACCAGTCTCCTGGAGAGGGGCTGGACTCTGTCTCAGTCTAGAGTTGTCCCTGGTAAGAGGTGGCAGGCTGGGGTGGGTATTCTAACATCTACTCAGCTTGCTGCCTGCCTGTTAGGGTTTCTCCCAGTGGACAAAAGGGTTTGTTCCCTGAGCCTTTGGGTCGAGGAACAGGTCCTGTGCTTATGCGCCGAGTGGCAGTTCAGAGTACTCAGCCTTCTTGGATTCCCTGGGTGGGGTGCTGGAGGGTGCTCCGCCTGGGGACTATGTTGTCATATTGGGAGACTTCAATGCTCATGTGGGCAACGGCAGTGAGACCTGGAGGGGCGTGACTGGGAGGAACAGCCTCCCGGATCTGAACCCAAGCAGTGTTTTGTTCTTGAATTTCTGTACAAACCACTGTTTGGCTATAACGAACACCATGTTCGAAAATAAGAGTGTCCATAAGTGCAAATGGCACCAGGATGCTCTAGGCTGCAGGCCGATTTTGTAATCACATCACCAGACCTGCAGGGCTGAGCCGTCAAATGATCACCACCCGGCGGTGAGTTGGATCAGATGGCGGGGGAGAACACTGGACAGATGTGGCGCACCTAAAAGTATAGTGAGGGTGTGCTGGGAACACCTAGCAGAGGCCCCAGTCTGCGAGATCTTCAACGCACACCTCTGGCAGAGCTTCAACAGCATTCTGAGGGAGACTTGGGACATTGAATGCAAATGAACCATGTTCAGCACCTCCGTTGCCAAAGCCGCTGCGCTGAGCTACGGCCACAGTGTGGTTGGTGCCTGTCATGGTAGTAACCCCCGAAAGTGATGGTGGACACCAGAGGTGAAGGGATCTACCAAGCTGAAGAAGGAGTCCTGTTAGGCTTGGTTAGCCTGTGGGACTTCTGAGACAGCCGATAAGTACCGACAGGCCAAGCAGAACGCGGCTCAAGCAGTGGCTGAAAAACTTGGGTTTGGAAAGAGTTTGGAGAGGCCAAAGAATTTCAGACTGCCTGGAAATTCTGGCAAACCATCAGGCGACTCAGGAAGGGAAAGCGGTGCTCTACCTGCACTGTGTATAAGGCGGGTGGAGCGCTGCTGACTTCGACTGAGAAAATTGTTGGGCAGGAAGGAATACTTTGAGGACGTCCTCGACCATCCCACTGGCACTTCTTCCGTGAAGGAAGCAGAGTCTGGGGACAAAGGGGATGACCCGCCTATCTCTGGGGGCGAGGTCACAGAGGCAGTTAAACAACTCCTTGGTGGCAGAGCCCCTGGGGTAGATGAGGTCTGCACTGAGTTGATGAAGGCTCTGGATGTTGTAGGGGTGTCCTGTTTGACATGCCTCTACAATGTTGCATGGAAATCAGGGGTGGTACCTCGGGATTGGCAGACCGGGGTGGTGGTTCCCACCTTTAAGAAAGGGAACCGGAGGGTGTGTTCCAATTATAGGGAGATCACACTCCTCAGCCTCCCTGGGAAAGTCTATGCCAGGGTGCTGGAAAGGAGAGTTCGTCCGTTAGTCGAACCTCGGATACAGGAGGAACAATGCGGTTTTCGTCCTGGTCGTGGAACACTGGACCAGCTCTTTACCCTCTCAAGGATACTTGAGGGTGCATGGGAGTTTGCCTTGAAGGTGCATGGGGGTCTACATGTGCTTTGTGGACTTGGAGAAGTCATTCGACTGTGTTTCTCGGAGTGGGGGGTGCTCCAGGAGTATGGGGTGTGTGGCCCATTGCTACGGGCCATTTAATCCTTATACAACCGTTGCAAGAGCTTGGTCCGCATAGCAGGCAATAAGTCGGACTAGTTCCTGGTGGGTGACGGGCTCTGCCAGGGCTGCTGTTTGTCACCAATTATGTTCATAATTTTTATGGATAGAATTTATAGGCACAGCCAAGTGACGGAAGGCTTTGACTTCGGTGGTCTCAGAATCTCATCTCTGCGTTTTCGCGAATGATGTGGTTCTGTTGGCTTCACATGGTGATGGCCTCCAGCTCGCACTGGAACGGTTCGCAGCCGAGTGTGAAGCAGTGGGAATGAGAATTAGCACTTTTAAATCTGAGGCCCTGGTCCTCAGCAGGAAAAGTGCCCACTCTGAGTCGGGGACAAGTTCCTGCCCCAAGTGGAGGAGTTCAAGTATCTTGGGCTACGTTCACACTGCAGGCGTAAGTGCAGCAAATCCAACTTTTTTGACCCTGTGCGACCCATATCCGATCATGGTATGACAGTGTGAACGGCACAAATCCGATATTTTCAAATCATCCGATCTGGGTCACTTTCGTATGTGGTACTGAATCCGATACATACCTGATGTTTTAGAAAGCGACTGCTGTTTGAACGTTCATGTCGCATTAAATCTGTCTTTTATGTCACTGACACAATTATCAGTGCCGGAGAAGCACCCGAGAAGACATCGCAAATGCTTCCTGGCCATCCCGTGTAGATGTTAGTGAAACAGTTGGGAAGACAGCGTTGGAGAAACGTGAAAATTTTATTTGTACTGTATAATCTGCAGATTCTGACAGAAATCTGCAACTATCCTTTGAAGCACCGCTCCTCTCTAAAACAGCAATAAGGATAATTATTGGGCCATATGTAAATAACAAAATAACTTTATAACTTAAGGAAAACTGGGAAACGTAAAGTCCGAAACCAGTCTTTATATTAAGGGCCAACAGTCAAATAATATTTTTTGGTCTGGATCTAAACAGAGCGCGTTGTGTGTGACATCTTCTTTTGCGCATGCGGGCCGCTTTGAGGGTTCACACTAGAGCGGGTTTGCGGTCACATTTTATTTGTAGTGTGAACAAGCAGACGAAAAAATCGGATTTGATCAAAAAAATCGGAATTGAGCATTAAGACCTGCAGTGTGAACGTAGCCTTGGAGTCTTATTCATGAGTGACGGGAGAAGGGACGAATTGGTGCTCCAACTCCAGTGATGCGGACCTGTTTGTTGTGGTGAAGAGAGAGCTGCGTGTAAAAGCGAAGCTCTCAATTTACCGGTCAATCTATGTCTCTACCCTCACCTATGGTCACAAGCTGTGGGTATTGACCAAAAGAACGAGATTGTGGATACAGCAGAAATGGGCTTCCTCCGAAGTGTTGCGCCTCTCCCTTAGAATTAGGGTGAGAAGTTCAGTCATCCGGGAGGGGCTCAGAATTAGGGATGGGTATCGAAAACCGGTTCTTGTTGAGAACCGGTTCCCACTGTTTCAATTCCTTGGAATTGTTTGCCATTTTTGCAAACGATTCCCTTATCGATTCCAGTCGCCCCAAATGACGTCACCACGTTGCGGAGCGTCATTTACCTGGCAGGAAACATGGCGCCTTTAAGCGGCTCAAACACTAAAAAGTTTGGTTATACTTTATGGGAACGGATGACAACAGGGCAACTTGCAATACTTGCAAAGTAGATATTTCATTTAAGGGAGGAAACACTACGAATATGCAAAAGCATTTGCTCACAAAACACACGATAACCTTAAATGAATGTCGTGTTTTTAATTCTGCTCCAGACTCGTGAATCTCAACCCAGCAGCAGCGGTAACGTTTGCACGTCCTCTCCTGTTAATGCGGCAGGTAAATAATCAACTAACAGTGCATATTATGTTAGCGCGATCTGCCTTATTACAAAACCTGCCATTACTGTGCATTTAGGTGACCATAATGACAAAGACAGAGTCTGGCTGGCGCTCGCTGGCAGTTCTCACTGCAGTCTACCGGTAGCGTCTCCTTTCAGGCCAGGATAGACTAATGTCACAGAGCAGTGGCAAACATCTATTTGCCACAGCAGATGCCCCTGATTTTCGGTAAGTGAATGTGTGTAATTGTAGGCAGGGACATTACTGCATATTCTTGTGTAATTGCTACAGAATAATTTATGTTATACTTTGTTATTGCTACAGAAGAATATTTATTTTATTATTTTACATTTACAATTTTTTTCCCCGGGGACCCTGTGACACCCCATTGAAGAGCCATAGGCTGGATCTCTTAAGATCTCACTGTTGGGTTTGTAAGGCCATGCTACTCCTAAATTTCTATCTTGTTCAAAGAGAAGATATAAAACAAAGTTCTAAGCTAATCGACCTTAGTGTTCTCCTTTTTTTTAAAAAAGAATCGATAAGAGAATCAATAAAGAACCAAATTGTTAAACAGAATCGAAAATGGAATTGGAATCGTGGAAATTTTATCAATACCCATCCCTACTCAGAATACAACCGCTTCTCCTCCACATCAAAAGGAGCCAGTTGAGGTGGTTCAGGCATCTGACAGAAGGAATCGATGGATGGATCAATGGGCTTCTTACAACAAGGAAAGGGTGGAACCTAAAAATTTCTTTACCAGTAATTATGATGTGCTAACACATTTGGTATTTACTATCAAAAGTGTAGCATCACATTGGTCAGTGGATCTGAGGTTTAACAAAAACTCAATTGTTTCTTTTGTGAAATAGAATAATCATGTAACACTTACACAGCAGTGGCAGCACCACCATTATCCCAATACTTGCAGGTCCTAATTGCACTCTTTTGACTGGCTGATTATTGCCATCCCATTTTCCACACACAACTCCATCCTCACACGTGCATACTCGAACCCAGACTCTCTGTGGTTCTGGGCAGGCCTTTCCCTGCTGATCTTTAATCACCAGTTCCACCTCATAGATACCCGGCCACATGAAGTTTTGAGCCCGCAAGATAGCCGCAGTATCTGTCAGAAACCACACAGAGATGTTACACATGTACAGAATGAATACATAGTATTCCTGAAATGACAATCTAACAGATTAAATTAAATAGAATTAAATTCATTTGAAATCAGTTTTATTTACATAACACAGCGTGTTTGAAATTCTACAGCAAAGAGCCTACAGTATTAGAGAGAACGCCAGCAATCGGATGATCGCCTATGAGCAGCACATGGTGATGGTGGGGTGGAAGAAAACACAAAAGTTATCATCCCGCTCGTTGGGGGCACATGGGAAGTGAAAAGAGAGTGTAAGGAAGAAATGCTCATCATGGGAAGACCCCCACCCTTTAACAGCACAACATTAGCAATGGTTCAGGGGGACATGATGTAGTCCTAACTATAAACTTTATCAAAAAGAAAAGTTTGAAGGCTAAAAAGTCTAGAAGATCTCTGCTTCCCCAAGCCAAACAGTTAGGTGGTTAGACAACAGAAAGCTGAAAGTTGTCTCACCATTCTACTTTAAGAAATTCTAGTAACAACAAGTAAACTTGCAGTCTGAGAGTAAAGTCATCTGTTAGGTTAATATGATGCTCTTATCTCTCTTTCCAATATTGCTAGTGTTCTTACTGCAGTTTTTCACTGACTGAAGGCTTTTCAGCTAGCTTTTAGACCAACCTGATAATAAGGAAGCAAGGTAAACAGTGCTTACCAAGTGAAATCTAAAACCAGACACCAACTAACACCAGCCAAAGTAAAGGCAATCTCTCCTTATATATCAATAGGCATTCTTTGTGATAAAGCTTCTATCATCATTTGTTTGCATCCACTAACCGGTGCAGCTGGCAGCATTTTCGTAGTGTTTGCATTTATATTGTGGATGAACTTCTGGTTTTTGACAACAGACTGGTGTAGTTTGCATGCTAGACAAGATGTTGCTGATTCTGTTTTTAATATTCAGGGAGACCTGCAGGAGGATAGCTAATCAGGGCTAAGTTACGCTGGCCCACATCAGCTACATGGATTTCTTCTTTTTTTTGCAACTATTTTCAACAGGACTCTAAGGTAGAGAATGCTACGCATACAATTTGCAGGTCATTGAGCAAAATGGGGATTTGAGAAGGCACATGTACTGTAGTTCATGATAGGAAATATGTCACTCTGTAAAATAGTGTACGCTTAACAAGACCAACTAGTGGGACACCATTGTGCATTAAATCAGAACAGGACAAAACACAAAGAGGAAGTGCAGAATACCACAACTTTTTGGTAGTCCACTGGAGATTGACAAGTTTACTGGTAGTTTAACCTCTTATTTGTAAAATAAAAAAAACTGAAGTAAATTTGCTTTACAAAATGTGGAAAACAGAAATATAAGTTGATAAACTAAATTCCAACATGCATTTATGTATATATTTATTATATTTTTCTATTGTATTTATTCTATTGTATATTTAACTAGATACATTTGAAATGATTGGAAGTAATTTCCTCACCATTTAGATTCTCCATGTGCCATTTCCCTTTAGTATTTTCTGGGATAATCTCAAACTTAAAAGGAGGTCCATTAGGATATGCATCCTCATTGTTAGCATTCACAATAACAGAATTCTCAGTGGTGCACATAGTCTTGATGTCACTGGTCACGATAGGGCAGTGGTCATTAAAATTGTCCAACTGGATGGCTATGGTACCAGTAGCTGTTTTAGCAGGTGTTTCTGTGATGTAAAAACAGAAATAATAATATATAATTCATCACTTTTTTTTCTTTTTTTTGGTTTTTCCTTTCTTCAGAGGGAGGCTAATGGCATTCATTCTGTACCTTTTGTAATGCAGAGTACTTTGGCAAAATATGTCCCATTGACCAGGTATGGAGACTCCCTGTCAGGTAGCCTGTTGAGTTTGATCTCAGCTGTCTCTGGGTCAATAGTCAACCAGTTATCTGGGTCTGAGCCTTTGGCATACCTACATCAGAGATAGGCCACAAACCAGTTATTATTGTACTTAGGAAGAGAAGATAACATGTAATTCTTGTTTCATGTGTATGCACTGACCTGACATTCTCAGCCAGTTCTCCAGTATCTTGATCTATTGCAGGATTGCTAGCAACAACATCTGTAATGTTGAAGGAGGTTTCTTTCTTGGAGATGGCTATAGCTTTGACTTTGGGATCAAAATGTGGCCCCTCAGGCTGGTTCTTTACATTGATTTTGATGAGATAGATTTTATATTCTCCCCCCCATTGCCAAGATGATCCTCCAGAAAAAGGTGGGGCCTTGTTCCTTACAGTTAACCCCAATACAAAGTTCTTCACATTCTCGTAATCCACAGGCTGTGAAATGGCAGACATAAAGAATAAAACTGAAATAATGGATCGTGTAAATGGTAAATGGTAAATGGCCTGTATTTATATAGCGCTTTACTAGTCCCTAAGGACCCCAAAGCGCTTTACATATCCAGTCATCCACCCATTCACGCACACATTCACACACTGGTGATGGCAAGCTACATTGTGCACACAGCCACCCTGGGGCGCACTGACAGAGGCGAGGCTGCCGGACACTGGTGCCACCGGGCCCTCTGACCACCACCAGTAGGCAACGGGTGAAGTATCTTGCCCAAGGACACAACAACCGAGACTGTCCAAGCCGTGTAAATAAAAGTATGTCATGTATTATGAGTGTATATGTCCTCATGTAAGGGGCATCCTGCCAGCATTTAATAAATGCATCTCACAACAGACTGCATAACATAAATTTCTTTGAAATTTTGTCTGCTGTACCTTATCAAGCATTAAGATGCCCTTGTTGGTGTTGGGGTCTGTTTTAATGCTGAAATACCCGCCTTCATTGCCTCTGACAATATTAAAGACAGCTTTCCAGTTGTCTGTGGCCTTCAGATCTAGGTCCTCTGCTTGGATCCTCATCACCTCCACACCTTGTATGTTCTCCTCAATGCTTCCTTCATACTGCAGTGGAACACTTAAAAGTTATTTCAACATTTTTTATGACACTTAATGTGTTATTTCCTGAAATCATCTAAAAAGGCCTTTGGAAGCATATTCTAACATTTCAAAGTATTCAATTCAATTCAATTTTATTTATATAGCGCCAAATCACAACATAAGTCGCCTCAAGGCGCTTCATAGATACAGAGAAAAACCCAACAATCATATGACCCCCTATGAGCAAGCACTTTGGCAACAGTGGGAAGGAAAAACTCCCTTTTAACAGGAAGAAACCTCCGGCAGAACCAGGCTCAGGGAGGGGCGGCCATCTGCTGCGACCGGTTGGGGTGAGAGAAGGAAGACAGGATAAAGACATGCTGTGGAAGAGAGACAGAGGTTAATAACAGATATGATTCAATGCAGAGAGGTCTGTTAATACATAGTGAGTGAGAAAGGTGACTGGAAAGGAAAAACTCAATGCATCATGGGAATCCCCGCAGCAGCCTACATCTATTGCAGCATAACTAAGGGAGGATTCAGGGTCACCTGGTCCAGCCCTAACTATATGCTTTAGCAAAAAGGAAAGTTTGAAGCCTAATCTTGAAAGTAGAGATAGTGTCTGTCTCCTGAATCCAAACTGGAAGCTGGTTCCACAGAAGAGGGGCCTGAAAACTGAAGGCTCTGCCTCCCATTCTACTTTTAAATACTCTAGGAACAACAAGTAGGCCTGCAGAGCGAGAGCGAAGTGCTCTAATAGGGTGATATGGTACTACAAGGTCATTAAGATAAGATGGGGCCTGATTATTTAAGACCTTGTATGTGAGGAGCAGGATTTTGATTCAATTCTGGATTTAACAGGAAGCCAATGAAGGGAAGCCAAAACAGGAGAAATATGCTCTCTCTTTCTAGTCCCTGTCAGGACTCTTGCTGCAGCATTTTGGATTAGCTGAAGGCTTTTCAGTGAGTTTTTTGGAATCCTGATAATAATGAATTACAGTAGTCCAGCCTGGAAGTAATAAATGCATGAACTAGTTTTTCAGCGTCACTCTGAGACAGGATATTTCTAATTAGAGATGTGCGCAAATGGAAGAAAGCGTCTTACATATTTGTTTAATATGTGCATTGAAGGACATGTCCTGGTCAAAAATGACTCCAAGGTTCCTCACAGCGTTACTGGAGGCCAAGGTAATGCCATCCAGAGTAAGAATCTGGTTAGATACCATATTTCTAAGATTTTCAGGGCCGAGTACAATAACCTCAGTTTTATCTGAATTAAGAAGCAGAAAGTTAGCGGCCATCCAGGTCTTTATGTCTTTAAGACATTCCTGCAGTTTAACTAATTGGTGTATATCATGTTAATATAGAGGACTGTGAGGAAGAGAAGTACCTGCTCTTTTTCAAGAGTGGGAAGGTTGTTGTTCACATCACGGATGTTTATAGTAACATTGCCTGTTCCAGTGTTTCCTTCTGGTAAACCTTTTAGGTCTTGGCCTCTTACAGTCAGAATGTACTGACCACATTTCTGAAATCAGAAGATTGTATGCTGTATATTACAAGACCATAAGAGCAACTGAAGAAATGTGTGGGCTGTCCAAAATTAGACTCTCAGACAAATTTGTAAAAGGGACACATTGGGGTGAATTCACTGTTATGGTTGTGGTTTGCTGATCAAAAGGTTAAGCATTAACGTTACAGTCCCATATACTGCTGCAGTTAAGCTCATTGTCTATCATCAACAGAGTTGCATATTATTGCTGACCCTGCACATTAACTTGAGTGGCTTGTGATACTTAATTTAGTTTTAGTTAGCTAGTTACTTTTGCTCTAACACCTTGTCGAATGAAAGAGATGCATTACATTTTTTTAATCTAATCATACCTCTCTCTCCAGAAGAGGCTTTTTAACAAAGATGGAACCATCATCTCTGTTAATGTAAAACATATCGTCAGGTGGATTCTGATTAATGATGGTGTAGGAAATCACAGAACGTAAAGACCATGGTTCATCAGCATCAGTTGCTGTTACTTTCATCACAAAACTACCTGAAAAACAGCATGAAATGAAACAGTCATAAAACCTAAAACAAGCAAAAAGAATGGCATTAAATGGCATTGTTTGTTTTCTTGTGATGTAAAACAATGACTTACTTTCCACTAGAGCTTTAACTTGTAAAAGTTTAAGTCATCTGTAACACTATTTACTCAATATACTGGCCAAACTTTTAGAGGCTTTTATAGATTCTTACAAATATAAACTTAACTATATAAGAATTCAGACACATTTGTTAACTACAGACTGCATTTAACCTTACATGATAA
Organism: Haplochromis burtoni; assembly: GCF_018398535.1. NCBI lineage: Eukaryota > Metazoa > Chordata > Actinopteri > Cichliformes > Cichlidae > Haplochromis > Haplochromis burtoni. The sequence goes on from NW_024583536.1 coordinate 13,048, forward strand.
CTCAATGTTTTTTATGCTATCACCTTTAGCAGGTCATTGTAAAAATTTGATCACCCTGCAAATACAAAGCCACAATGCTTTCTTTAATTCATTAAGAAATCATGTAGTATTACATCTCCATACATTTATTTGGGATTTATACCACTGACCTTCGGGACTGAGCTCATCAACTTCACCAGGCTTTATTTGCCCAAACACTGGAGCATTGTCATTCTCATCTGCAATCTGGTAACGGTACCAATCCCTTTCTTCTGCAATTGTGCCATTAGCGAACTTAATTACAAGCGTTAGCTGAAACGTGGAAGAAAACAATTTAAACTATCTTGTCTTTCTCATCTATCCTATCATAACCTAAAACAAAAAAGTGTCTGTAGTAGGGGTTTCTACCACCAGCGAAACTGCAGTTTATATCCAGTGTTGGGTGTAATGCGCTACTAAGTAACGCGTTACTGTAATTAAATTACTTTTCCACTGAAAAAGTAGAGTAACTAATTACTGTTCATTTTAAGGTATTTTAATTACAGTTACTTACAATGTACTTGCGTTACATTGTAAAATAATTAAACTCGCTGAATATCATTATTTAATTTCAATAATTTGTCTTCTAAACGTAGAAGTAAACTCTGCCGCTTTAACATCGCTGTAGTGCAGCTGCACGTCATTTCGCGCCAGTTTGCTGCATAGTCGTATTCTAAAGCGGAAGATGTCGGACTCGGCTGAAGCGAGTGGCTGTTTTATGAAATGGACATATTCCCGTCTCTTCACTTTTCTGGAACAAGGAGACAAGAACATTACAGTAATATGTAAGCTATGTCCTGGGGAGAAAAAACTATCGGCTGCTGTTAATAGCACGAGTAATCTACTGAAGTGCCTGACATGAGAGCATAGACGAACACTTCTGAGTGATCCTTGTTCATCATCCATGGATAACACCGCGGCAACTCCTGCTAAGCAGGCAAAACTTGATTTTACTTCAGCAGCACAGAAAGCGTCTGAAGGTGAGCTTAAAAAAAATGATTGCAGGCTACATTGTGGAAGAGATGCTACCGCTGCGTACTGTAGAGTCACCGTCTTTAAAAAAATTATTTATTATTTAAAGAGTTTAGTTTCTATTGTTTGTCCACTCAAGGTTTATAGGGATTTTAAGAAGCATTTAGTTAAATTACTTATTTAATAATTAAGTTACTTCTCTGACACAGTAATTAGATAAGTATTTTAAATACAATATTGACTAAGTAATTAGTAATTAATTACTTTTTTAAAGTAACTTACCCAACACTGTTTATATCCATGTCTTTTCAGACTCATAGAACAAATGTAGTGTATGTAGACTTTGAAGGAGCTGCTTTGGTGAGCATCAAATATTAGTGAAACCAACTATGAGACTAAATATGAGATATGGTCATATATGAGACACATGAGACAAGTTATGGAGTGGATCAATGGTCAGTTAAAAAAATTGCAGAATATTGTGATGGCATAGTGAAGTTTACCTTTTAACATTTCAATATAAATTGACCCTATCCTGTTTTGTTTTTTTTATCGTGTCATCAGAATAAAAACAATGTATTGAATGTAATACATATTTAGGATTTCATACATTTAACACATGAAGGAAAAAGTGTTAAATCTTATGAATGCAATAACAAGGTACAATAGAAGAGAATCACTAACATAATAATAGGGGATGAATTCCCTGTCGAGAACTTGGGTCAAACGGATGTCTCCAGTATGAGGGTCACTCACAAACACATTGAAGGGGTACTTGTCTGCCCCAACACCTGTCAGGGAGTATGTAACATTTTCATATTCTGAGTAAACCTGAAACACACAGAATAGCACATAGATAAATGCTTCAGGGTTGGTAGACCACCATCTATTTGTCCATCTAATGGCTATTAAACATTATTTGTTTTTGAAAATCAAAAAGTTAGTACAGTCAATCAGTTCATGGCAGCTAACTAGAAAAAAAAGAAAAGAAAAAATGGCACACCACATTTTTCAATTATTATTGCAGTTTCACAAACCTCACCTATGGCCAGCTGAGCTCTGAAACCTGACACAAAGAAGGCACTTGTTGATACAAGGAACTGAAATGACCGTCCCCTATAGGGTATCTAGACTCTCTCTTAGATATAGAGCGAGGAGCTCGGTCATTTAGGAAGGGCGCAGAGAAGAAGAAGAACTTCAAAATGACTTTTTTCATATATAGTACAATATGGTAATTACTTACTACAATGAGCTGCTTCTTCCTGCTTTATTGTGCTTTAGAGTTAGTCAAAAAATTAAAGTTGGGAAACAGTAACTTACTTTGTCAATGTAGTCTAAATTAGTGTAATCTCTATTTTCCATCAGGATCTGAGGGAAAATGCACATTCTTCGCTTTTTAAGTGACCTGTCTTCAGAGTTGGCCATCAGCACAGCGACAGCCTGCAGCTGTAACAAAACAGATGTTTGTATGAAGAATTTCTTAACGGAATCTCAGCTACATACAGTTAACTGGTTTATTAATTATCTCTCATCATGGGAGAAATCTTTTTTTTTCTTTTCAGTTTTCTTATTCATTATTAGATGAATTCCTTTTAAATATGATGCCAGCAGCATTTTTCAAAAACGTCGTGACAGGAACATAATCACAATTCACTACCTTTAACGATCAGCAAGTGTTTTAATCAAAGACATTTGGTCAGGACAAGCAAGGCAAGCAGTGACTGCTTTATTTAAGTGTCACCTAAAATTTAATAACAGGCTAACAGTCATGTATGCTGACTGTAAGCAGAGCATGAAAAACTGGTTTTATTGATGATAGCTCAAAAGTCGGTTGCAGGTCTGCACATCAAAGATCAACATGAATGTTTGCATACAGCCTGTCCCCACTTCCTCTCTTGTAAGGAATTCATTCCTCACCTGCTTTTCTCCACATAATGTGAGACAGTCGGCCAATGTAATGGACATTCAAAGAAATAGAGCTGAATGTTGACGTCATGATGACTTCAAAGGGCAAGTTAGTGAAAAGCACTAAACACACAAAGTTAGTGTATTTTTAGTTAAATACTTTAGCTTCATGCTTGAATTTAAAACACTGCTTGAAAGTTTGACTACAGCAGACCTTGAACAAACAGGTTCAGACATGCTGACCGCATTGTTCATTTATTCATTACCTGTAGTAGACATCCAGAAATATTAATATCTTCTATTCTATCCTAATCTATTAATTCTTTTTGTAATTAATACTATTTCAATTAAAACCTGATATAGCCCCACAGTGTTAAAATACTGGCCTGAATTATTGTTTCAACCAGCTCGTGAACAATTTTATTTTTTCTCTAAAAGTTGCAGCGAGTGAGCTGTTGCAGCTTCAGTTACTGCAGTCTTTAAAGTACTAGTACACATTCTCACAGAAACAGAAAAACAGCTTTTGTTCTGAGGTGTTAGTTAGTCTTAACTACACTGTTAACTACACCACTCAGTTCAGTGGCCTGTGAAAACCAGCATACAGCTGTTACATGTGGATTAGAAAAAAGTAGTTTAAATAATATTATTGTTATGGAGTGCAGATCGAGCAGGGTTTGACCCCTGAGAGTCAGGAGCAGAGCAGGCCATAATCCATCGAAACATAGCAAGTGAAAACTCGACCTAACTCGGTTTACTCAATGACAGAATTTTACAACGGCTCCACAAAATTAAAGTGTTAACAAAGTGTCATTTGTTAACTAAATATTAATAAGTTAAAAGGAGGTTACAGCAACTATGTTAAAGAAGCTATGTATACAGCTATGAGTGCTAAAAAAAAAAAAAAAAAGAACCTCCACAAACGTGTTAAAACTCCACGCCAGTGTGCAGCAGCTCAGAAGAACATAAGAGGACTCACTACAAACAGCAGCAGCACAAACATCGGTGCAGAAACCCGAATCATGGCTGGAGGAAACAATCCGGATCAAAGAAACTGTAGCGTGACTTCTTGCATGGATGACTGAGCTGCTTGAAATGAGGATTAGTGCTAAACGAGGAGGAGACACACACACACACACACACCCTTGCAGGAGGGCACACTTAGTGAGATCCAGTAGCGTTTTTCTAAAGGGGCGACATGGGCGGTTGCCCAGGGCGGCATCGTGGTGGGGGCTGCATCATGGGCATCGGCAACAAAAAGTTGCTCATACTCATGCGAGACATTTAAAATGACATTTAAAATGTCTCGCTTTTAATAAATAATTATATGAATCTTACAACCAGTTTTTATCTGATGTAAAATGTATAGACATCATACATATACCAACAAGACTGTACATCACTGTCACAACAGCGTTTGTTTTCATTCAAAGACTTTATGGTTTTTCCTGGGGGGCCGGTCTCTAGTCAAAATGGCTGGGCTGATTTTATGTTTCTTTACAGTTTTTTCTGAATGCTTAAACCCTAACTGTGATTCTTATAGCACAATTTCTAAAACTATTGATACTTATAGCAAAACCACTCACTGAGTTTGCAAAACTAAAAGCACAAACACTGCTTTGCCCTCAGTTTGCCATTTTGTAACACACACTTTGCAAACCTGTAGCTACAATTCACTGCACAGCACTCTTTTTGCAGAACTGTAAACACAACTCACTGCTTTACACTCAATTTCCAAATGATCAACGCACTCCTAACAAAACTATACACATTTACAGCCATTATTTACACTATTTTGCCAACTGTCTGGCACACTGTCACATGTGAAAACCTTTTTAGATAATTAGTTCACTTTGCAATCAGCCTAAGCACTATACAGTTTTTTCTGATTGCTTACAGTTTTTTCTGATTGCTTAAGCACATATTTTGTAACTATTAGCTAATTTTGCAAAACTCTTCACACAAATAAGAAAACCTGTCACCCAATAATCAAAACATTGTAGTTCTC
>NW_024583536.1:19310-25321 GCF_018398535.1 Haplochromis burtoni
ATGTAATCAACCGTGGAATGACCCTGAGGGTAGCTGGCCAACGGGTCAGCAAACCTGACCCGAAGAGGTGAGACTGAGATGGTTTGTTTATGTGCAGATTTTAGAGGCTGGAAATGTGTGTTTACAGTTTTTTACAGAGGCTAGGACACATTTCTCAATACTTAGGTCACTTTTGCAAAACTCCTCACACAGTGAGCACAACAGAGGTCTATGTGGGCTAAACTGAGGATCAGTTATCATTGTTTTGGCACAAAATGCATTCAATGACTACATCTCTCAAATTTCATGAATTATCTTCTCACTCAGACACAACAACTGCCAAAAATATTTGTACGTACAGGACATTTTGCATGTACTTACATACTGTTTTCAAAACTGTTAAACTTATGGCCAAAACAATAACACAATGCAAAACTTAAAAAGACAGCAAAATCCAACAGCAATATTTTATTGAAACATATTTTAAATCTAAAAATGCAGTTTAACCAGCAACAGCTTATTCTCATTGTAGATGAACATCTACACAGGTGTTACTCCTTCAATTTTTCAACTCCTTCAATTCTGGCAGCCAGAAGATTATTTCCTAGGTGTGTTGCCCTAGATGACATGAGATGTGATGTGGATGAGAACCTGTGGCCAAAACGGAGAAGACCGAGTAGATTAGCATTACTATTGTATGTGTATCAGTGGATGGTGTGTATACAAATTCTTGTATTTTGGGATTACTTAGTGCAAAAAAATAAAAATACATAAACAAATATTAACGAATTCTGCATGATGTCTGATTCATTCCAGTAACATATATTGAAATTATAAACAGAGATGTGTCCTTGTTTTACACAAGAAAACACTGTGTAATGCTGCATGTTGTTAGTGTTTTTTAGGTCATTGTTTTGTGGGTGACAAAGTGTGTTTGTCGGCTGTCAACCTTTGCTAGTGTTCTGGAAGAATGAGTTTATTTGAGACCTGAATAAAGTGTTTTGGTAGTTGTAGTGCATTTTGAATGTGAAATGAACTGCTTTGCCAAGCTGAAGGTCAGTTAGGAGGATTGTGTGAAGAGTTTTGCAAAAGTGACCTAAGTATTGAGAAATGTGTCCTAGCGGCTGTAAAAAATTGTAAGAGAAAAACATGGATTATAATCATAGTTAAAAACTCAAGAGGATAGAAAGACAACTTGTAGGTTGTGGGGACTTTTATGTTAAATAAGTTTAAAGAAATATTGAACATCTCAGTATTTTTTATATTACGTCTTTAATTACATTTTTTCAATTCAATTTCCATTAATTTTATTTATATAGAGCCAAATCACAACAGCAGTTGCCTCAAGGCGCTTTATATTGTAAGAGAAAGACCATATAATAATACAAAGAAGAACCCCAACAATCATATTCCCACTTTGTGGGAAGTGGGAAGGAAAAACTCCCTTTTAGCAGAAAGAAACCTCCAGCAGATAATGGCACTTATCTGCCAACTGGTTTTCCATCACTGATACAGTGGTTATTTATATCTATTATTCCATGCCACTAACTGGCTCATAGTGCTCAGGAGCAATGCAAACCGCTGTAGAGGCAAGTGCTGCAGAATAAATCCTACTAATAAACAGCTCATGATGTTGCCAGTGGGTAAAGTGAGTTTCAATTATAATAGCTATGCTCATGAAGCCTAAACCATGTTTGTGACAGTAAGTTAATCAGGTTTATTGACACTTTCAGTCTGTCTTTGGTTCAGTAATGGGCTTTGTTGTGTTGGTTCTTGAATGAAGACTCCTGCTCAAGCGAGCAACATATTTTTAACAACGCTCTTCGTGGTTGTTTCCATGCCAAACCATTTTCTATTTTGTGGGCAAGTACTGCCACCTAGTGGCGCATGCATGTACAATCAATATAGATTACGCCACAGGCTTTATATGAATGGTTAATTTACAGTACATTGTATTTTATGATTCAAGTGATATGTTTGTAGAACTGGAAGAAATGCTGATTCACCACAGCCAAAGTGAATAAATGTTCTGATATTGTTGTAATAGTGGTTGTGTAGTTAAAGTATAACTGAAGAAGAGCTTACTGATCTGGGTGAGTCTGAGTAATTTTCCACAGCATCAGCTCTCCTCCCCTGGGTGGAGTCCTCCTCCCTCCTCCCTGCTCCTCACCTGTGGCAAATACTCCAGCAGTATTTATGACCAGCGCTCAAAATGAACCTTCACCAGATTGTCTGCTTACAATAGTCAGTTCCCTGCCTCACATTTTTGTCTTGTATTCCTCAGTGTGTTTTGCTTAACCCCCTCTTCCTTTTCTCTAGTCGGCACCTGGATAGATCTTCCAATTCTCGTTGTAGTCACACCCCAGGATTCTGGTCTGCTGCTGCTGCTGGTAAAACTCTGCCTGCCTCGTTGCGCACCCACACTCTGTACTCACCCAGATCTAGTTCACTTTCTTCTCCAGTTAATCTCCAGCTGCGCCATGTAAAACCTCTTAGCTTTGAAATCTTGGATTCATTCACTACACCGCAGACCACTCTGATTATTATCTCCTTTGTTTCAGTGTTGCTGTCCGCTATAGCTTCCATCGCCCCATTCCTGACCCTGCTATTCCTGTGACCTGACTCAGCTTGTGTTCTGGCCTTTCTCATGTTACCTTGTCATTGCTCGCTGTTGCATTTACTTTTAGCTTAGCTTTCTCTGTCAAAGACTCTAATAAAATAAATTTCTGTTAAAAGGCACTCAGCCTCTGTTTTTTTGTTCAGTAAATAGGAGTTTTATTTCATGGATTTGTTTTTCACCTTTTTCTTTAGTTACATCAGCTTTACCTACATGCACAGCTTTACTTAATGATTATCAACAAATACCAACAATCAGTCTTGATTTTTGCCTTGATATTAAAGCAGAGTGTGTTTGTTTGATAATCTGGATGAAACTCAGGCTGCACTAACAATAGTTTAGGAGTTAAAAGATTTGCTTTTATGAGATATTAACTATTGAGTAGTAGGCCAATTGCTGTCGTAGTCTAAGGATAAATCCATGAATAGTCATGGAAGTTAATATAAGAAAACAAAACCAGTGATGACCAGTATTGCAGGGGAATGCAATAGATGAAAGTAGAAGAAATTAACTGTGCTGAACATCATGTTGTGTATATATGACAACTGTGAATACCAAGTTAATAAACTGAATAATGAGTCACATTGTGTGGCCGTTGTACTGAGGGCATCTGCTGGTTCTGATATACTGTTGTATAGCCTTGTTTTGAGATAAGATAAGATAAGATAAGATAAGGTAGAACTTTATTAATCCCTCGGGTGGGTTCCTTTGGGAAATTCGACTTCCAAAAAAAGCACAGCAACGACCGAAGTTACAGTTACAGAATTGTTATATATATATATATATATATACACACACACACACATATATAAATACAGAGACAAATATAAATAAAATATACAAAGGGGATAAATAGAATAAATAGGAATAAAAAATAAAAATACAAGTGAATTGCACATTTCAAGTATTGAGTCTATTGCACTGTTGACTATTTACAAAAAGTATTGCACAAGGTATTGTACAGTGAGGTGAAGAGGCACTACAGCTTAGTTGTTCCCCCCTCCTTTGTCCTCCTGTTTCCCCTCCCTCTCCCCTCCAGAGAGGAGTTAAACAGTTTGATGGCGTGTGGGACAAAGGAGTTTTTAAGTCTGTTAGTTCTTGTCTTGGGGAGAAGCAACCTGTCACTGAACAGACTCTTCTGGTTGTTAATGGCCGTGTGCAGAGGATGCCCAGCATTGTTCATAATGTCCAGCAGTTTCTTTAATGTCCTTTTCTCTGCCACTGTCACCAGAGTGTCCAGCTTCATGCCGACCACAGAGCTAGCCTTCCTGATCAGTTTCTCCAGCCTGGATGAGTCCTTCTTTGCTGTGCTGCTCCCCCAGCACACCACAGCATAGAAAAGTACTCCAGCAACCACCGACTGGTAAAACATCCTCAGGAGCTTCCTGCAGATGTTAAAAGACCTCAGCCTCCTGAGGAAGTACAGTCGGCTTTGGGCTTTTTTATACAGGTGCTCTGTGTTGCATGACCAGTCCAGTTTATTGTCCACCCACAGCCCGAGGTACTTGTACTTGTTGACCACCTCCACCTCCTCCCCCTCTATCTGAACCGGCAGTGGACCTTCTCTGGACCTCCCGAAGTCCACAACCAGTTCCTTAGTCTTTGAGGTGTTGAGTTGCAGGTGGTTTGTGTGACTCCATGCGACAAAGTTCCTCACCAGATACACCCCATGATGGCCGTGTCATCTGCAAACTTCTGAATATGGCATAATTCAGAGTTGTAGCAGAAGTCAGAGGTGTACAGGGTGAAGAGAAGAGGGGACAGCACAGTTCCCTGTGGTGCTCCTGTGCTGCTGACCACAGTGTCAGACGTGATGTCCTTCAGCCTGACGTACTGTGGTCTGTCGGTGAGGTAGTCGGAGATCCAAGCCACCAGGCAGGGGTCCACCTCCATCCTGTTCAGTTTTTCCTGAAGCATACAGGGCCGGATGGTATTAAAGACACTCGAAAAGTCAAGAAAGAAGTGTCGTCTTAAGTGTAGTTTATATTCTATTTGACCGTTTGTGTGAAGGGGACAACGTGTTGGAAACTCACTAAACTTGATGCTGAGGGTGTCAGGGTGATACATGAAAGAAAACAGATCCCTTCAAAGTAAAATGGAAATAACCAAAGAAGACAGTTACAGAAAACTTAACATGATATGCAAGACAAGGAAACACAAAAGGACCAAGATCCAAACACACAAACAAGACACATGGAAGCACAAACAGAAACATGGTGAAGACAGTCACTACTACTACTCTTTTCAAACATAAACTTTAAACTAGAAACAATGAACCATGAACAACAGGAAACTAAATATTATCAGAATAATAAGAGAAATCAAAACAGGAATAAAAAATACAGAAATAAAGCACAATAAACATTAAAATATTGGAAGAGGAAAAACCTCAACAGAAACACAAACTTGAATATAATAGGTAAAAATTAAAAACAGGAATCAAGGGCTAAAACTGAAAAAGAGGAGTGAGCTCATTGTTGTTCTAAAGGATTTTCTTGCCTCCACTAACATCGTCAGCAGAAAATCCCCGGACTCATAGTCATATCGAAACAAGTCTTCTAGAATCAGAATCAGAATCAGAATCAGAATCAGAATGGGGTTTATTGCCAAATGTTGAGCAGGTTTACAACATTAGGAAATTGCTGCGGTGCTTCAGTGCAAACATATGTCAAATAACTAAATAATGGAAAAATAAAGAGGGATAAGAATTAAAAGTGTCGTAGATAGTGCATGAGATATAATGAGATACATGGATAAATTAAGAGTGCTACGTAAGATATATACATGAGTGCAGGTGGTGATCAGTGCCAAACATGGAATGATCAGTGAACACAGCGTAGGGTCATGTGTTAGTGGCGGGACAGTCATATGGTTATTGTTCATGTGTCCAACAGCAGAGGGGAAGAAACTGTTCTTATGGCGAGAGGTTCTGGTGCGAATGGACCGGAGCCTCCTGCCTGAGGGGAGCAGGTCAAACAGACTGTGTCCAGGGTGAGAAGGGTCAGCTGAGATCCGAGCTGCACGCCGCAATGTCCTGGAGGTGTACAGGTCCTGCAGAGATGGGAGTCTGCAGCCAATCACCTTCTCTTTTTTTTTTTTTTTTTTTTTTTTTTTTTTTGCCTGTCCCGTTTGGCTCTTTTGCCATCAGAATTGTTGTCTAAAGGCAAAGAAAGATGCCCAACGGATTTACTTTACCAAATTGACCATCCCAGCCTTGCCGTAATGGTCCATTTGATTCACCTTTTATTGTTTATTTTATTTTCACTTACTGAATACGGGACAGACTTGACTGGGGGAAAGAAGGGGAGAAAGAAAGAGGGAAAGAGAAACAGCTGAGAAGAGGGACGGGGGAGAAGGGCAAAAGACAAAAACCAACAGAACGGGCAGAGGAAAAAAAATGCATATATCAATCATC
>NW_024583536.1:35299-67755 GCF_018398535.1 Haplochromis burtoni
GTTTATCAATTCAATCACCCCAGAGATATTGGTTTGTGAATTTTGGAGAAAGAGTAACACATCATCCGCATAAAGGCTGATTTTATGTTCCACGTTCTTGCATTTTATGCCCTTAATTACTGAATTCTGTCTAATTGCTGCTGCTAGTGGTTCAATAAAAATTGCAAATAGTGAAGGGGAGAGTGGGCATCCCTGCCTGGTGCCCCTCAAGAGACAGAAGCTGGAGGATGTCTGGTCATTTGTTCTAACACAAGCTGTTGGGGAATTATATAATATTTTTAACCAGTTTATGAAAGAGGATCCAAAACCAAATTTGTGTAAAGTTGCAAATAGAAATTTCCAGTTAACTCTGTCAAATGCTTTTTCTGCGTCTAAAGAGAATATTGTAGTTTCTAGGTTTTTACTGTATGAGTAGTCTATCAAATTAAGTAATCTACGTGTATTTGTTGATGAGTGCCTACCTTTTATGAAACCAGTTTGGTCAGGATGAATTAAGAGGGGGGTTATTTTCTCCAGTCTCTTTGAGAGAGCTTTGCAGATTATTTTAAGGTCTACATTTATAAGGGATATTGGACGATAGCTTGAGGGATATACAGGGTCTTTGCCTGGTTTTAGCAGGAGATTAATGTTTGCAGAATTCATATTTGATGGAAGTCTGCCCTTTTCTTTAATTTCCAACAACGTTCTGTAGAAAACTGGTGCTAGAATCGACCAGAATTCTTTGTAGAATTCTGCAGGAAAGCCGTCTGGACCTGGAGCCTTATTATTGTGCATACTTATCAGGGCTTCCTGGAGTTCACCTGGTGTCAGTGGTGAATCCAGTGCCATTGCTTGAGTGTCCAATAATTTTGGAAGAGTTATGTTGTCCAAAAACTGATCAATTTCTTTTTTAGATGGGTTTATTTGTGGTGAATACAACGTTTTATAGAAATCCCTGAAAATGTTGTTTATTTGTATCGGTTCATATATTGTGTTCCCAGATGAATCTTGAACAGCACATATAGTTGTTTTTTCTTTATTTATTTTTAGCTGGTTTGCTAGAAATTGACCGGATTTATTACCATGTTCATAATTTTGTAGGCGTAGTCTTTGTACTAAGAATTTTGTTTTTTTATCAATTATCTCATTTAATTCTAGTTTTGTTTTGCGTATTTTGTTCAATGTTTCCTGATCTTGGTGGGACGCGTAGGCTTCTTCTAGTGATTTGATGTTTTTTTCTAATTCCTGAATATTTTTGTTTTCTTTTTTCTTTTTATGTGATGAGAAAGAAATTATTTTACCTCTCATCACAGCTTTCCCTGCTTCCCATAGAACAGAAGCTGATGTTTCGGGAGTGTCATTATAGTCCAAATATGAAGTCCACTCTTTTTTAAAATATTTAATAAAGTCTTCATCTTTAAGTAGTGATATATTAAATCTCCAGTTTTTTCTTGGCGTAGTATTATTCTTGTGCATTAGTGTTAAAGATACAGGACCATGATCGCTGACAGCTATAGGATGAATCTCAGTGTCTGAAATGTCGTTCAGCAGTGAGCTGCTGACCAAAAAATAATCCAGACGAGAGTAGGAGTGATGGACATGTGAGAAAAAAGTATATTCCTTACTGGTGGGGTGACGGGAGCGCCATGCATCGCAAAGACCAAAGTCGCTCATATATTGTTTGATTATATTTGTGGACTGCCAATTACGCTGAGTTCCCGCTGTATTGAGCCTATCCATGTCTTCATTTAGTCCAAGGTTGAGGTCACCTCCAAGAACAAGTGTGCCATCTAAGTGTTCAGAGAGTGCACTGAAAAAACCGTGAAAGAATGAGGGATCATCAACATTTGGACCATATACACTTGCAATACATAGCTTTTTATCAAGTATAGATAGTTTAATGATTAAGAATCTGCCCTCTGGATCTATAACTGTATCGAGTACTGTGAAATTAATATTTTTATGTATTAAAATTGCTACTCCCCTTTGTCTAGAATTATAACAAGCTGAGAACACATTAGGAAACTCAGGTGTTTTAAGTTCATTCGAACCTCTAAGAGGTCTGTGGGTCTCTTGTAAAAGGACAACATCTGCCTGTAGTTTTTTGAGTTGGTTAAATATTTTTAACCTCTTTTCTCTGGAGCCAGCTCCATTTATATTCCATGTAATGAACCTCAGTGTACCCATAGATGTTTGTGTATAACTAGGGATGTATGCTGTGTGCGTCGCTTAGACAGGTGGAGAGAATACGTCACTTGTTCATAAATAAAGAGAAGGAGAGAGAGAAAAAATGTGTGGCGAGATGCTCCGTGGGTCTGACTTAGTGTATGCATAGTTACTAATATGAGTAGGCTTGGCTTAAGTGTGTGTGTGTGTATCTTATATGACTGTGTGCGCTGTCTGACTGATGTAAATGTGCTGCCGTTGAGCGCATGGTGCGTATGTGTCGAAATAAAGGATGTTTGTGGATGAGTGTCGAAGCAGGTGATCGAGGCAGTGAAAGGAATAAAGAAAGAAACCAAGGACAGGGGTGAGCAGCATAAAACCAAGAGGGGGAAAAGAGAGGAGGGAAAAAAAAACGAGAAGAAAAAAAAACCAGAAACAAAACGTAAACATTCCAATTAAATCACTGACGGAGAGTGACGGTGTTAATTCTGCTATGAAATCACACTTTAAGATGCGATTTGATACTGGTAAGTTAAACAGATGTTAATGCAAGTTAGTGTGAGTGGATAGGGAAATGGTGTAGCTGATTCTTATCTGGTGTGAGGTTAATACAGCCACGGAGTGATGTTGGGGTCGCGGTGGAGCTGTCCGTCCACGTACAGCCGGTCCACAGCGATGACAGCGCGGGAGCCAATCACCTTCTCAGCAGAGCGCACAACACGCTGCAGTCTCTGTTTGTCCCTGATAGTGGCTCCAGCGTACCACACGGTGATGGAGGAGGTGAGGATGGACTCGATGATTGCAGTGTAGAATTGCATCATCGTCCATGTTGGCAGGTTGAATTTCTTCAGCTGCCTCAGGAAGTACATCCTCTGCTGGGCTTTCTTAATGACGGAAGTGATGGTGGGCTCCCACTTCAGGTCCTGGGTGATGGTGGTACCCAGGAAGCGGAACGAGTCCACAGAGGTGATGGGGGTGTCAGTCAGGATGATGGGGGGGAGTGGGGCTGTGTGCTTCCTGAAGTCCACAATAATCTCCACTGTCTTCTGGGCATTCAGCACCAGGTTGTTGTGGCTGCACCAGGACACCAGACGTTCAACCTCCCTCCTGTAGGCAGACTCATCCCCGTCCGAGATGAGTCCGATAAAGTCTTCTAAAAAAAATCACAAACGGAGTCATGTTTTTAAAGATACCGTTAAAAACTGAAAAACTCAAACTGGATTTCAATTTTATATTAAACTGTAAAAAATTCAGCATCACAAGGTTAGCTTCAGATTACTGACCTGAGTTTAACAGTGTATAAGAAAATTGTCAGGCAGACTTATTCCAGCGTCAATTCCTCCACCTCTTGTTGAGCCTCAGCTCGAATTTTAACCTTGACAGTATTCGTTGTGGGCAAATCTCTTGCAGCATGTCTACAGTGACAGGATATCAGCAGCAGAGGACCAACTGCAAAGAAAAAGGTTTTAGTCAAACTTAAGCCTTCAGAAATGTGGAGACGACTGCACTGATGCTTCAAACAAGACTTTGATTAACACTGACTCCATTAAGATTTTTAGAGTTAGAGTGAAATGACACCAGTGTTTATATTTTAGCTATTACTGAAAAATAATTATTTTATTATTATTATTTTTTTTATATTCTGGTCTCAGAATGGTTCTTTATAAATTTGAAAGGAATGCCAGGATTGCTTTTAATTACTTAAAAGCAAGCATGGACTCTCATGTTTACATTTAAATGTATAATCCAATCAGCGGATCTGAAATTTCAAAAACTCACTTAAAATTTTTGCTTCATCAAAATTATCCACTAAAGTTATCTTACTTACGTAGCAGCACCAGCAATGGGCCCTGTACTAGTGTCCCAATCCCTGCAGATCCTAATCGTGCTCCTTTGATTGGCTGATTGTTTCCACATATGACTCCATCCTCACAGCTGCAAATTTGAACTGTCATTTTTTGTGGTTCTGGACAGAAATGTCCCTGCTGATCTTTTACCACTAATTCCACCATGTAGATACCAGGCCCCACGGTCTCCTGAGCCCGCAAAATAGCTGCAGTGTCTGTCAGAAATCAAACAGAAATGTGGAACATGTACAGAATTAATGTGCACCACTCTTAAAGTACAGCTCAAAACATACAAGTAAACTGCTGATAAAAAAACAAAAAAACAAAAATGCAAATGGATTTTATCCTCGTATATGTATAGTGCACAATACAAGTTCTCCCCCTCAGTGTTTGTCCCAGTACCTGTTAACCTTTCCTGCATGTTTCTAGCAAGTTTGTGATTTTGTTTAATTACTCAAGTGACTTTGGACTTTTCATCAGCCAGAATGAAGATCTGTTTTCAGTTTACTTTGCCTATTTTCATGTGTCTGCAACTGAGTGCAAATTTGAAATTTCTCTGATTTATGACAGATTCTGAACTTTCTCAAGTTTGACTAGCTTGCTGCTAGTTTAAAAACATGACCTATTACTCGGTAATAAAATGAATTCTGAAAGATGAAAACAAAGTTGACACAACTAGCTCCGAATTTTCTGTGCTTTTTTTTGTATTTATTTATTAAATTGTATTTTTTAACTAGATATATTTTAAATGATTGGAAGTCATCTCCTCACCAAACCCCCCACTCCACTGATGACTTGCTCTTGGCCAACACCCTTAACGACTTCTACTGCCGTTTTGACGAGCCATCAGGCAGCCTTCACACCTCCAACGGCCCCAACAATAGAGACACTTTGGACACTAATTCCCCCACCTCTCCCCCCTCCATAGAGCCATCACCACCTTCAAACCTGTTCACCTACAACACCCCCCTCCTCACCCCACACAAAAGAGGATTTCACACCACCTCCTCCCACCACAACTCTTCATATTCATGAAGCAGATGTGAGGAAGCAGTTTAGGAGTCTGAATGCTCGGAAAGCTCCCGGCCCAGACGGTGTGTCTCCTGCCACCCTCAGACACTGTGCAAACGAGCTGGCCCCAGTGTTTTCTGGCATTTTCAACTCCTCACTGCAGGCATGTCATGTGCCTGCCTGCTTCAAGTCCTCCACCATAATCCCTGTCCCCAAGAAACCTAGGATCACTGGACTAAATGACTACAGACCCGTGGCTCTGACATCTGTGGTCATGAAGTCATTTGAGCGCCTAGTTCTCTCCCATCTCAGGACCCTCACGGCCCCCCTCCTGGACCCCCTGCAGTTTGCATACAGAGCCAACAGGTCTGTAGACGACGCCATCAACATGGCCCTACACTTCATCCTGCAGCATCTGGACTCCCCAGGAACCTACGCCAGGATCCTGTTTGTGGACTTCAGCTCTGCCTTCAACACCATCCTTCCAGACCATCTCCGAGACAAGCTTTCCCAGATGAATGTGCCTGATCCCATCTGCCGGTGGATCACTGACTTCCTGACGGACAGGAAGCAGCATGTGAGGCTGGGAAAGAATGTCTCGGACTCCCGGACCATCAGCACCGGCTCCCCTCAGGGCTGTGTTCTTTCTCCTCTGCTCTTCTCCCTGTACACCAACTGCTGCACCTCCACCCACCAGTCTGTCAAGCTAATCAAGTTTGCAGATGACACCACCGTTATTGGACTCATCTCGGACGGGGACGAGTCTGCCTACAGGA
Source organism: Haplochromis burtoni (assembly GCF_018398535.1). Classification (NCBI taxonomy): domain Eukaryota; kingdom Metazoa; phylum Chordata; class Actinopteri; order Cichliformes; family Cichlidae; genus Haplochromis; species Haplochromis burtoni. The sequence goes on from NW_024583536.1 coordinate 41,079, forward strand.
GGGAGGTTGAACGTCTGGTGTCCTGGTGCAGCCACAACAACCTGGTGCTGAATGCCCAGAAGACAGTGGAGATTATTGTGGACTTCAGGAAGCACACAGCCCCACTCCCCCCCATCATCCTGACTGACACCCCCATCACCTCTGTGGACTCATTCCGCTTCCTGGGTACCACCATCACCCAGGACCTGAAGTGGGAGCCCACCATCACCTCCGTCATCAAGAAAGCCCAGCAGAGGATGTACTTCCTGAGGCAGCTGAAGAAATTCAACCTGCCAACACGGACGATGATGCAGTTCTACACTGCAATCATCGAGTCCATCCTCACCTCCTCCATCACCGTGTGGTACGCTGGAGCCACTATCAGGGACAAACAGAGACTGCAGCGTGTTGTGCGCTCTGCTGAGAAGGTGATTGGCTGCAGACTCCCATCTCTGCAGGACCTGTACACCTCCAGGACATTGCGGCGTGCAGCTCGGATCTCAGCTGACCCTTCTCACCCTGGACACAGTCTGTTTGACCTGCTCCCCTCAGGCAGGAGGCTCCGGTCCATTCGCACCAGAACCTCTCGCCATAAGAACAGTTTCTTCCCCTCTGCTGTTGGACACATGAACAATAACCATATGACTGTCCCCGCCACTAACACATGACCCTACGCTGTGTTCACTGTATCATTCCATGTTTGGCACTGATCACCACCTGCACTCATGTATATATCTTTCAACGTAGCACTCTTAATTCTTACTCTCATGTATATATCTCATGTATATCTCATGCACATATCTTTCCACGTAGCACTTTTAATTCTTATCCCTACTTTTATTTTTTCCATGTCTATTTAAGTGTTATTTATGACACCATGTTTGCACTGAAGCACCGCAGCAATTTCCTAATGTTGTAAACCTGCTCAACATTTGGCAATAAACCCCATTCTGATTCTGATTCTGATTCTGATTCTGATTGAGATGCTCCACTTTCCATTGTCCTTTGGTGCCTTCTGGGATGATCTCAAATTTAAAAGGAGGTCCATTAGGATATGCATCCTCATCATTGGCATTCAGAATAACAGTATTCTCTCTGGTGCATATAATATAGGTATTACTGGTCAGGATGGGGCAGTGGTCATTCAAATCTTCAACCTGGATGGCTATGGTACCAGTGCTGTTTTACTAGGCATGTCTGTGATGTGAAAACAGAGATGTTAATATATTAGTCACCAGTTTAACTTCATTTCCACTGATCTTTCCTTTCTTCAGAGACAAGTTCCAGGACTTTCTATCATGACTATGTGCAGGCAGGCAAGAAGAAGGGACCCAAAATGCAGAACTCACGGAGGCAAACGTAACTCAAAATACTCAGCTTTATTGCTGGAAAGAAACGGAACAAAAAACTAACTAAACTGGGAATACGGAACAAACTTAACAGGCAGGCAGGCTGGCAAGCAGAACACACAGTGAAAGTGAGGGTACGACGCAATAACGAGCAGGGGAAGACGCAGACACTAAATACCAGAGGTGAACAGAGCTAAGAGGAAACAGCTGGGCGACACAGCTGGCGCAGATTACACTGACGTGACAGGGAGAGGACAAAGCTGAACGCACTGACATAAGGTACAGACCTACAAAGTAAAACAGGAAGTACATGACAGACACAGAGATCCAGACGAGACACAGAACTTAACAGACGCAGACTCATGAGCAGACATAATAACATAATGGACAGACAGAGGGAACACAGAAAAGTGGGACCAGGGCAGACAGAACAGAAACCTAGCAGATGGCAAATCTTAATGGAAAACACAATCAGAATAAACAAGATCATAATAAAGAAACACAAAACACTGAGTCACCAGACTCAGGACCACGAAACTTTCATTCTGTACCTTCTGTAATGCAGAGTACTTTGGCAAAATATGTCCCATTGACCAGGTATGGAGACTCCCTATCAGGTCTCTTGTTGAGTTTGATCTCAGCTGTCTCTGAGTCAATAGTCCGCCAGTTTTCAGGGTCTGAGACTTTGGCATACCTACATCAGAAAGAGCTCACAAGCCAGTTATCATTGTACATAGGAAGAGAAGATGACAATATAGTTCATGTTTCTTATGTAAGCACTGACCTGACATTCTCAGCTACTTTTCCAGTGTCTTCATCTATTGCAGGATAGCTACCTATAACCTCGGCATTGTTGTAGAAGGTTCCTCCCTCTGAGATGGGAATAGCTTTGACCTTGGGATCAAAACGTGGCCCCTCAAGCTGATTCTTTACACTGATTTTGATGGGATAGATTTGAATTTTTACTCCAGAACCAGGTCCTGCATCTCTTGACCCCCTGGCACCACTTGCTCCACTTCTAAAACTTCCATCAAACGGTGGGTTCTAGTTTTTTACAGCTAACTCTAGTTCACCGTTTTGCAGATTCTCACAGCCTGTGACACGGCAGACAAGAAGAACATAAGTGAAATGCATATGAGGGACTAGAGGTTACGATCCCTGATAATGCATTATCAGGGAAAATCTTATTATGTTTGATATCTGTCCATAGTTAAATTATTAAAGTGGTTTATTAATTATTAAGTGGTTTGTAAACCGTGTGGAGCCACTCGCATCGGTAATACAAACAAGCTTTTACGCTTTATGTTTTAGTCACTGAATCAGCTTCAGATTTAGTCTACTATATTCATGTGATATGTAGTTGACCAAAACTAAAATTATTTAGATGCCTAAATAGTAAAAAAAAAGAAAGAAAAAGAAATGTTTTAGTCAAGACTAAAACTAAATCAAAATTTGCTGTCAAATTTAACACCTTCAGGATTCATGTTGTGTTACATGTGTAAGGAAAAGACATGTGGATGTAAACTTGTCCACCTTTACTACCACCACTCTTTGTATCTTCACTCTTGCAACTTTCCCCTCTCATTCACACTCACATTTTGTTATGTTTCTAAAAAACATGCTCATGAACATGTCGCATCACTTTTTCTTTAGCAAAAAAGCTGAACTGACACTGAAAAAACTTTGTGCCACTGGACTGTAGGATGGCACTTGAAGTTGGTTCTTTAGCACTTTCATAAATTAAAGCTGCATAAATGATAAAATGCTGTGAAATATACAAGTCTTCTAATAAGATGGTGTTCTTTACAATGATGTCAAGTATTTTAGTAACAATAATTTTGGTCTCTGAAAGCATAATCATCCAATAATAATTGCCAGCTTTCAAACTAACCATCAAACTAATTTATTGCCAAAGCTGACAGCAAAAAATAGCAGTGAACCAGCGCCTAAGTCTTTATCAGGATTTCCTCAAACTCTGTTACTTCCTGATTAAAACCAATGATTATCTGAGCATGTCACAGCTTTCACAAACACTATGCATCAGCAGCTGTCATTTCTGAAAGCCACATTTTCTAAATATCTTAGAAAACAATCAGAGCATCGTTACACTCACAGGCAAAGCAAAAGCACCAAATGGGGGTCCTATGATTGTTGGTGTTTATAAATAAAAGTGCATAAATCAAAGCTGAGACATAATTCATGTTTCTCTTTCACCATTTTTGGTGCAGGAAGCAGAGACACAACAAAACCTTAAGTTTTGTTGTAGCTGATGCACTAACAGTACATGATCAATTATATTGGCTTGGCTTCTTTTGGTGCATTCCTAAGGGCCATTGTTCCTTTCAACCATTCTACTGGTTTCATTTTTTTAAATACTGAGTGCTTACTACTTTCTTTTTATTTAGGTTCAAGCTGCTGCTTAGTTTATTGAGTTTGTATTTCTAGTTAGTTCCCTTACTCATTCGCATTATTCCTGCCCTGGACAACAGTTTGTTTTTCTGTTTTCATGTGTTTTGGTTTCTGTATTGAGTTTATTTATTTTTTTATTCCTTTAGTCTTCAAGGAGATTAATTTTTTAAGTGGTTTTTAATAAATATCACAGTATGTTTCACAATGACAAATTATAGAAGCTTAATCTTAACTTTAAGAGAGCCATAAAACATAAGAAGCTTGGTTTGCTTGTGCGACTGGAGACAAACAGGATGCAGTGGATTAAGCAAACTCAACATTTGGGTTCGAGGTAATACTGGGAAATACTGGGTAATACTTGCCTGAAGAGACTCTCCTCAGTCTCCTCAGGCTACTGAGGAGAGATCCACCATGTTCAGTGAGGACTTTTGACCTCAACAGTCTTCCACTCCAGCTTATTAATTAACCAAACCCAGCCAACGTTTTAATTCGTTTGAAAGCTTGGCTCTTAGTAAATTAGAAAAGTCAACAAGCAGTTTTAGTTGTTATCTTTTGTCCTCTTGTCTCTTACTCAGTTTCTACTGTCTGATTTCTCAGACTTTTTATCTGCTCAGTTCTGGTAAAATAATTATTGTGATTTTAACATACATACAGATGTAGAAAATGACAGCCTCAAAAATGCATTTAATCGATTATTTGACTCAGTAAATGTGAGGCTTCTCTCATTGTTTTTTATCACTCTCTGGATCTCTTCCTGACACATGACATAAAAACATTTTTCCCTGAAAATTATCTTGGGTTTTACTTTTTCCATCTGAGGAGTTTCAGTCAAATTTAATTTTGGTGAAATTCACATTCCATTTGGCTTTTCTTGATGTTGTTGCAATAGGATACTTGAAGTGAAGGGAAAAGACTTTGAAGTCTGTTTTACAGCTTTTTCTGGAATTTCTGATCTCACAGAGGTGTTTTGTTTTCTTCTAATATAGTATTCACCATCCTAGGCATAATTACAGCTAAATAAAGTCAGTCACGAGAATAAATACTAATCGAGGGCACCTGTTTTCTTCCAAAAGGAGTATTAAAGTTTCGCTTATGTTTGAAGTGATTCTGGTGCTGCTAAAACTGCTAAACCACATGTTATTAAATAGCCCCATTTATCTTCTTTCTTCAGTCTGGGAGAAATTTAGCTTAAAAAGCCAATCAAGCCCATTAAAAAAAAAAGAAGTAATAAGTAAATAACAAAGTTCAGTTTGTAAAGACATAAAATTCTTTGTTGACTCACCACAAACAAAAGAAGCACAAAACCCGTCATAGAAACCTGAGTCATGTCTGGAGAAAAGTCCTGGTCCAGATCAAATGAAGATTATTGAGTCCCTGTAGCGTGTCTGCTAAATGAGGAGACACACACACACACAATCCACAGGTAATGTCTTTCTTCTAGTGAAATCAAACTAGTGGGTCCTTTTCAGAGCAGCCAGCGTGACATGCTTGTTATCTGATCATTGCTGGTTTGAATCAGGAAATAAAAAAGTTTGATGAAGAGTGAGGCGTAAGTGCAGTACACTGTCGATTTTGATAGCAAATCAGTGTAGATCTGTGGTTTTATCGTTATCTTTTACTGCATGAAACATGTTCCCAATGCTAACGCTATATAATAATGAATAAATAAACAAGTTTAAAATTTGTTTTGAATTTTGTCTCACCCTTTTTTTACTACCAGATATCAGCCTTAAAAAAAACACCTCACTCCGAGTTCAACCCTGTCCTCACTCCTCATAACTCCTTGTCACGATATTACCTCTTTAAATGACGCAGATCGATTATCCGTACACTTTATCGTAACTCGCCAGCCACGTTGTTATGTACACCTGCTCAGATGCTTTTTACCATTTAACCTCTTTTGCAAACTTCACATTTTCATCCATTTTCTAAAAGTATTTCAGTGCTGCTTAATAAATAATAATAACTAATAATAAATGAAAAACAGTGCTTGTAAACAACAAATGTTCCCACTGAAACAAAAACAAAAGGAGGCAAACTGAGACTGTTTTGTCGCTTTATATAAAATTGTTTATTATCACAAAAATCCAAACTTAAAAAAAAAAATCAACATAAGCAAGAGATTAAATGAGATTATTGGATCAGAATATAAAAGTAATGCATCTCTAAGAAACCTTTATATTAAAAGTGCAAATGTGCTCCAGGATGAGCAATAAATAATCTTATTTACACACACACACACACACACACACACACACACACACACACACACACACACACACACACACACACACACAGGCTCAGGAGAGGAAAACATTCACTGGGACGTCCAGCTGCTGACTCCAAACCATGGGACCCCGAATAAAAGAAAGCAAAACACAAGAACGTAAAGGAATACTCCAGGTAAACTCTTCAGTGCGGAAAGAGTTAGATTGACAGGAAATAAAGTGGAATCAAAGGGTTGGAAAACCTTTAAAACTTTTACAGAAACATTTGATAACTAGCAAAAAAAACACAAAATATGATAAAGAGATTAGTCAGTCAGTTGTGTTTTTTTCTTCTGTTTTTTAGGAAAAGAGAAAAAAAAATACATCACTCAGAAGCTGCCTTCTGCTCCATCTATGAAGCATTACTCTCAGGTCCGTTTGAAGTTTTTTATTGGTTTTAATTCATTTTAAAGTTGACCTTTTTCTATTACTTGAACCTCCAGATTTTTATTCTTCGACTCTGTTAGAGCAGCTTTGCATGATTCACAGTTCAAAATAATCCTTATTTATCAGATACTAGGGGTTGCTTTTCTCCCCTCCCAAACAGTTTTCACCACAGGTAGGTGGAGTTTCTTTGCTCACAGATGACCATATTAAGGATATCCACTCTGTATGACATCACACAGAGCCAAGAACAGAAAAATCTGAAAAAAGGTCCACTTTAAGAGTCTTTGAGGAGCCACCAAGTGGTCCCATACTCCATTAGAGGAGGTCTAACCCCAGTCATACAGACGTTTAGACTAATTAGTGACACCCTGGCAACCACTGATCACTAGAGAACCATGAGTATTCCTTGACCAGTTGTCAAAAGGTTGATGGATATGAAAGCGATCACAAAGACGTATACAGTGTTGCACCAAAAATCTCTTTGCAAATGTTTGGCTGCAAGCAGGTTGCTACAGTCACCCATAGGTTAGCATATTCCATGCAAACTACAGGCGACCACGGCAATATGCTAGCAACCTAAGACATCAGGATGAAGTTTTTAGTGCAGCACCTTCTTTGCAATTGATTTCTCCAAGTGGCTAGCAGGAACCTCCAGCAACCACTCACTCATTTTCCCCTAGCAACCAGAGATTACCAGGGGATCAACAATCAATCTTCAGACCTGTGTGACTGAGGCTGGACAAACATTCAGATGTGTTTTTTTCCTAACATGGATCATATCAAAATTTCTACTTTTTCTTTCCACTGCTGTTTGGAGTCAGCGCGGTGTCAGGGTTTTCAGGTGTGACAGGATAATTTACAGAAAAATAAAAACCTTTCCTAGCCATATTATAGTCTCTGACAGTTGAGTAATCCTTTAACAAATGCAAAGTTTTTGTGTGTTTTCTTGGCTGAACAATGTGCTTCCTTGAGGTTTCGAAGGATGTTTGATGTGGTATTACCCTCTGTGTGCCCAGGATTAATGAGCAGCCACAATCTTTTGCTTAGAACCTTCCAGAATAGAAGACTTCAGTCAAAATGAGTTTGTGGTAAGTTTGTACCGTTTATAAGAAGGAAGGATTCAGTTTCTCTGTTTGTGTCTGTTCTGATTAGTGTATTTGCTGATGATGCTGTGCATCACTGAGGGAATCTGCAGCTAATTAGCTTGTTCACACTCTGCTCTTCTTCTGATTACTGAGGCCATCTGAGAGTTTTTTTCATGGAATTATAGCACAGTACAGGCTCCAGAGCGAGGTCCTCTGGAGCCAGACTGCTGCGGAGCTCGACCTTGGTGAGTCACAGCACTGATGGCAGCAGCCGGGGATGGAGGTTCTCCCTGGATAGCTTGGTCTCCGCTGGCAAGGCCCTGCACTGAGGTTTGATCCCTGTCATTTGTCTGCTTGGGCCTGGAGGACGAAAGTCGTCTAAAGAGCGAGAGCTGCGAGGGCAAAGATGAGATAATTAACTCTAATTACCTTTCTGTTTATCACATGTAAAGTAGGTTAAGGATTATGCAAAGACTAAAATTAAAAGAATTTGAATGTCTATATTATGATTGAAACTAAACTACGTTTTAGTGAAAAGACTAAAAATAAAACTAAATCAAAATTTGCTGTCAAAGTTAACACTGGTCAACATACTGAGGTTTTTAAAAATGGGATTCAGATCTCTAACCCGGCGTTTTCATACTACGTTCATCTGCACATCTGTTCAGCTGATAGTTTAAACATTTCACATTTGATTTTTTGTCTTTTCTTTCCTTGTGTGTTTACTTTCTTCTATAATTTTTAAAACTATACAGTGAGACACCGGTACAGGTACAATTTACACTAATGTATGCTCTAAGGCTGATTAGACCTTAAGGTAATGCCATAAAACTTTTCAAGGACTAGAAAGATATACATGTTTTATGTTCCCAACCACTAAAAAATGATATTTGTTCAGTGTCTTCTAGGTTTCAATGGCAGGAGCCAGTTTAATGACTGTCTCCTCACAACAACATGGTTTTGGACTGAACCTATGTGGAACCTTTGCTTTCCTGCCCTGTGTGGATTTTTTCTGGCTTTGTCACACAGTCCTTAGTGCTTTGAAAAGGTATGTTTTTTACACAAAGGTACATAACTGTTGCTTGAAATTCGAACAATGAATGTTAAAAACACATAAAAAAAGCAGCACCATAGAGGTAATCCCACAGTGAGGAGTGTTGTGCCCATACAGGCAAAATAAAGTTTATTTTCTGAGAGTGTTTTGAAGGCACAGTACAAAGAATATATCCAATGTTCACAGTTATTGTACCTTTTTGTTGGAGCCCGGCTGGTTTTTGGAGTTTCGATCTACCTCCCCGTTGGCTGATGTGGTATATTCACGTGTCTTTTCTTCTTTGATATTGGGCTGCTCACTGATTTCAGCTGCTGGTAATACCAGACATTATTGTTATCTGTCTTGTCTTTTTAATTTCTTTTTAACCGTCTTTGCTTAGATTTTTCATCAAACATGCAGCTGACTAAGGATAAAATCAGTCACCTCTTTGCTGTCCATCAGGCACAGGCTCTTCTTTCACCTCTTTGGGCTTCAGGGAAGATCACATTTCACATGTTAATCCATCTTAATCACAAATAACCAACAAAAACCAAAGATGCCCCATATTCAACTTAGTGCTACTTATTTACACAACTCTGGGTCTCTTCTACTGGTTTCTCTGTCGAGGACAACAGTGTGTCATTCTCCTCCTCGTCTTCCTCCAACTCGTCATCATCATCAACCTTATCATCTTCCTCCTCTCCTTCTTCTTCCTCTTGACCTTGTTCCTCGCCTTTGGTCCATGTCTCAGCAAACCCTTTTGTCAAGTCCTGCAAAAACAGGAGCATTAAGGACATGAAAAATATTTAGTCATAAGCAGTTTTAAGCCTCAGCCACATAGGCCTAGAGATTTGTCTGTGATTCTCTCACAACTTCTGGTTGCTATGGAAAAGTCAGTATGTGCTACCATGAAAACATCCTTGTCATTGTTTTAGCTGCTAGCAGATCACCTGCAGATTGCAAGGAAGACACTAAAGAAGACATTAATTGGTCACTCACCAACTATTTGATGAGTGGTAGTGAAACTGTCAAGTGTGTGACACAAACCAGAAATGCAGACCATTCACCTTCAAAGGAAAAAAGTTGTGCTTTACCATGGCAACGGTCTCGCTATCTGGTTTATGTAATACTTTTTTTTTTTTTTACAGTTTTACTATTGCTTTGGGACTGGTTTGCAAGTGTTTGCACACAACTTGGCATCTTCCCTGGAAATTACTGGTGATCACCATAACTCACAAGTGACAAAAGCAATCACAAGGTTTTTGATCCAACACTGCCAGCAACCTCTAGATACCACTCACCACCTAGTAGTGGAATTCACCTTTTTTCAGGACCTGTGGCTACAAATCCAGTCTCTAGGTCTGTGTGACTGAGGCCTTGCTTGGTTAATATTAGCAGATTCCAATAACAACAAGACAAAGGCATGAGTTTATTTAAGTTGAAGAAAAAAAAAACTGCTTTCAATTTGCAATGAATGGAAAGCATTTTTTTCAGTTCTTGTCCTTTCCTTTGTTCTTTAAAATAAAGAACAAGTAAAGGACATGAAAAATATGCACTTTCTAGTTTGATGCTAATGTTTTTACTATACAGAATAAAATATAAGCTCTGCCAGCTGAATTAACTGACAAGCAAGGAATGATTGGAAAAGACTATAGTGATGCTAGAATTAGACGTATTACTCTACACTAAAACAGCATCATCACTAGACGAAACAGGTCAAACCTTATCTTATCCTGAACACACCAAACAGACACTGAAACAGAGGAACAGATTTTCCTCACATCATCATTTTCTTGAAATATGCTAGTCTGGCACCTTACTGACAAAGTGAGTTTGTCAGTGTCCACTGTGATATTTTTGACAGTTGAGGCTGAAAAAGGCGGATTTTCTTATAATTCAGTTAAATATTTGCATCATAAAGTCAAATGTTTCCTCTTCATTAGCTCAGCTCTTGGTCTCAGCTACCTCCCAAAGAAAAAAAAAATCTTCCTCTTCGGGGCTTGCAAAATCGCTAGCCCGACGTCCCGGAGCTAGAGATATCTCCGGTCGGGCGACCAAAATCTATCTCAGCCCCGCCTGTTGGGTTATCATATAGCCCGATGGGCTTTTGTGCCCTGCAGAGTCATGACAGTTGTTTTTCAATTTTTGTCTATTTAATGATATACTGCTTGAATCCCCCCAAAATTTGAAAAAGGAATAAAGTAGTGAGAGATTAAATTAAATAAATTAAATATTCGATGTGTATTCAAAGTACTTGAGTGACTTTATTCTAAACTAATTTTATTTATTTATTATCTTTCAAAGAATATACTATAAAACTCCCACTGACCCTGCTAATCAGGTATTATCTGCATACGTGATTTATTCATCCCTCGGGATGAATAAAGTATTCTGATTCTGATTCCTTAACCTAACTTGCATGTAATGAACATGGTGTCCCACAAAGAACCTGTTTAGAACCACTACTATTTCCACCAAAAATCTTATATGTGTTTCAGTAGAAAGACGTCCTTCAAAAAAATAAATAAATTTAAAAAAATGTTTGAGTGTTATTTAAAATCTATTTTAAATAACACTCAAACACAATATACTTAATAGTATATCGTAGTATCAATTAAGGTTCACGATACCATCCTATTTATCAGCTGTGTCAGCTGGAGAGCTGTGTAGTGCCTTAAAAACAAGAGAAAGAGAAAGAAAAAAGCCACATGATTCGCTGTAGTCTTTTCCAGGCATTATATGGCATTATATGGCATTATATGGCATTATATGGCCCTGACTTATCGAAGAATTAAGGAAGCAGAACCGGCTGTTCAAACCCTCACAAGGCTGCCCGCTGGGATTGGAACGATGGGATGAGGCGTGAGTTTCTCAAAATGGGCTCATTGAGTGCAGCACGGATAATATCTTGGAGAGGCTACGGCTGCTGTGAATACTCAGGATAAGATCTCTGACTGCAGACTGGATACATCTCGGAAGGGCTAGCTCGGAATAACATCTCTGGGCGCAAATTGGATGACATCTCGGGGAGGCACACTGTCGTGAGTTCTCAGAATCGGCTCCTTGAGCACAAGAAATGACAACATCACAGAACGCAAGTATGACGAAGCTCGCGGCTCTCCAACAGGAGATTGAGAGACCAGTGTTGGACTGTAGAACTGCTTTGAAATTCATATGAGCTGTTCGCACTAAAGTAAAAACCACCATCACTTCATGCGGATACCCCTTTGGTGCCAGCTGCGGTCTCAAGGCTGGAGCTGAACAACAACACCCTGATAACGACTGTGTTTAGACTGTTCCTTCCCATTCCATGCAAGGCCACCTGGAAGGCTGTTTACTTAGCCTAGCAGGGCGAAGGACACTGTCTCAGCTGAACTCTGGACACGCACACACATACATATACACTGATATGCACACACTCATCCCCCCTCCCTTTCCAAACGCCTTCGACGCTTATTCCCTTCCGATGCTGACAGTGGATCAGGGAGGCCAGTGCACAGGCTGCAGGCCCAGATGTACTGTCTAAATCGGCTGTCTCTCACCCTTTACCCACCCCTGTTGCTTGTCATGTGTTTCTTTGGTGTATTAAGAGTTTTTTCATGTGCTATGTGCAGAGGTGTTTTTTTCTGTTCTCAAACTGATCTCCCTGTTGGAGCTCAGTCTGGGGGGAGTTATTTTTTTCTCCTTATCTTTCCTCGTGTGGTGCATTTTTCCATTGTTATACCTCTCCGACCTGTCTTCCCCATGTGATGTTTTGTGTAACGTATGTATGGTCGGAGGGTAAGATGGCGCCGCCATTGTGTGCAATAGGTCGGCAGCCTTATGAAATTTCCCCTTGTGGGACTAATAAAGGTATATTAAAATATAACAGGGCAAGACATACTGGATACAATAAATACAACAGTCTAATGGTTAACATTCACTGAATTTCGCCTTTTTTCCACTGAGATTGTTTTTTTGAGAGTTTTTTTTTAAAATTTCTCAGAAGAAACTTACATTTACAAAAATGAAAGATTTTGGCATGCAATTACGTATGAGATGGAAGCAGAAGCAGAAGCAGATGTCAGCCTGGTCTAAATAACTAATACAATCTTGTTTAGTAGTGAATGTACACAAACAATTGTGACTATTAAGTATCATTAAGACCTACTTTAACAAATGTCCTATGTCATAATACATAAAAAAAAACCACATTGTAATGCAACACAAATATTTATTACAAATACAAATCAATAGAAATAGCAACATAAATAATTCCAGATAAAATATTTAAATTTGAGCAAGACAAAGATTAAGGCTGAAGGTTTGAAGAATATTTGGGTACTCTATTAGTCATAATACTGGAAATTCAGAGAGTTCTGGTTGCAAGAGCCATGCATAACTGAGCAGAAGCAGAAGCAAAAAGAAAAGGCTTCCAAGGAAATATAAGTAAACCAAAAAGCATTTAAATCAATACTTCAGACAAACATGAGTAAGCATTGCTGTAAACCAAAAGCAAAAGGCTGGATGGAAATACAAAAGCAGCCCAAAACAACACAACGTTATGAGAGAAAGGGTTCAGAAAGCTATAAAGAAACACATTCATAATATATGAAATCAAAAAGATGGTGTGGTTAACATGTAAGAGGGAAAGGCACAGTACATGCAAATGTTCCAGCTGTTTCAGAATGAAAACATAAAATTCAGATAAACACAAAGAAGCTTGTGTATTCCAGAGGTGGAAAAAGGACAAACATTCTGAACTTAAGTACTGATTTAACTTCTTTACTGAAGTAAAAGTGAAAAAGTACGGGCTATGAATGTATTCAAAGTAAGAAAGTAAAAAGTACCTCTTTGAAGGACGTTTCTACTAGCGATTTTTGTGCAAAGCTAACTGAAGCTTGTGCTGTATTAATGTAATAATAAAATATTTATAAATGAGAATGCAAACTTTAGTTTAAATCTTAATTGAAAATGAGAAAATGAGCAGAGAAAAAGAAGGAAACAAAAACAGCTCTATTTTCTTTTGCTTCCATTGTACAAAATGACTTTGCCTCTAAACAGAAAATGAGTACACTCAGGGGTGAAAGTGGGATTGAGTAGGTAGTGAAACCCTAAAATAGGTTGCATTGGCTCTAGGGCTGCTCAATTAATCGAATTTTAATCACGATTACGATCTGGGCTTTCAACGATCATTAAAAATGACTGAGCCGATTATTAGCCCCTCCCTCGTGCTTTACTCTCGCGCTGCTCCGTGTGGCAAATCGAGCGCACCTCTCTGCATTTCGAATACGTGTCACAACAATTAAGATCAGCGGTCCCCAACATTTTTTGCGCCACGGGCCGGTTTATGCCCAGCAATATTTTCACAGACTGGCCTTTAAGGTGTCGCGGATAAATACAACAAAATAAAACTAGTACCGGTACCAAAAAAAAGAAGATTTATTCATAACACATGTGAAAAGACCAAGGAAAACCGAGTAAACGATAAAAACGATAACAAAATAATGCTGAAAACCGATAAAAACCCTGAAAACTATACATTTCACACCTGAGCCTCAACTCTCTCATACCAAATGACTCACGGACCGGTACCGGTCCGAGGCCCGGGGGTTGGGGACCGCTGATTAAGAGGACCCGAGGGAGTTCGGAAAGCTAAGCAGAAGTTATTTGGAGAGGAGAGTGACTGCCATTGGTTGAAAAGAGAGGTAAAAAAAACTTCAGTGGTGTGGAAACATTATGGGTTCGCGGAGTCAGAACTCATTTTTCATTTATTTTTTATATTGCAAACATTTGCACTGTTATCAGTATTTGCACACTATTTTATATAAATTTTTGACAATCTTTAAAGTCATTATTCAATACATTGTTGTTGTTAAATAAATATCGTCAAATAATCGAGATCTCAATTTCAGTGAAAATAATCGTGATTATCATTTTTGCCATAATCGAGCAGCCCTAATTGGCTCAGTGTGGGGAAAAGAATCACAATTTCTATTGTGGGCTCCAGTATATTTTCTGAGTGTACAGGCTGTGATCAGCTGATCTGGGCTACTGCTCTGAGGTTTACTGCTCTCTGTGGAGAACTGAATTCAACAAATGTAAGAAGATATTTTATGAGTTGCCCTGCTGTTCTCTGCTGTCAGCACTGTTTATGCTGTCTCTATACTAAACAATATAGAGGTGGAATTCAGTGAATGAATCTAAACTTCATCAACTTAACTTCAAATTCATAACATCACCTTACTGAACGCTAACCAGTTTATCCTGCACTAGATTATTTTAATGCAACCTTTAACTAACACAGATAATCTAGCTTAGTTTGCTTTGCAGCATGCTTCACAATATGAAAAAAAATTATCAAATACCACTGAGCAGTCCGTACTTATAAATATAGCCTCCTGTCTTCCTTATCTATTTCCATCATTTAGTGAAGTTAGCTCTTTCTTTTCTCTCCCTGTGAAATACAGCGTCTGGACCTTTGGCTAACAACACACTGTGACAAACTGTAGACACAAACAGTTTGTGTTTGCTGATGTTTGCTGGTAGAAATGCTGCATTTGAAATTACCCCTCCTTTATAGCACTACCTAGATGCAGAAATAATGCAACCACAACTCATGGACGCCTGCACTCGTCCTGGTGTTGCTCCAAATAAACCACAGGCCCGAACTTAAACCCCTCACTATGGCGCATGCTCTGGTGATTACAAATTGGATTTCCTCTCATGTGTTATTGTTTAGCCTCAAATCGGTTTGATGTTTGAAGGCGCACAGTGACGTTCTGAAAATGTAAGGAATAGAAAGTACAGATATTTGTTTAAAAATGTAGGGAGTAAAGATAAAAAGTTATCTGAAGAAAAAAAAACAACTTGATTCAAGTACAGATACCTGAAAATTCTACTTAAGTAGTTTTGGCAAACACAAAAGATAGATGATAAACACATGGAAATTTGTGTAGAACATGAAAGCTCAGATAGTCTCCAGGTGTAAAAGGAGAAAGAATAATATCTTACTAGGAAAAAATAAGGTCAATAAAAAATTAAATACTGAAAAACAAAAATAATTATGTGAAATCCACATCTGTTGTGCTTTTGCATTTAAGTACTGCCTGCAAGGCAATTTTAACCAAGACATTGAATCCTTATTTCACCAGCATTAGCATGGATACTTGATCTTTTAAGCTACCTGCCTTCTATTGTTCAGTCACATCCACACTGCATGTTGTGCATTTCGAAAGGGTCAATATTACATGCTAATTCACTAATGTAAACTATGTGATATTGACTTTAAATGTCTAATGTTTCATACATCTACAAAGATCTATTACTGGACATTTTAAAAATATAACTGGCTTAACTGTCTGGCTAATCCACTTTGTCTTCCCTTCTCTTACATAAATGTATTTTAGTGATTTTCTTTGCAGATGACAAAACTTTATATAAAAATATACAATTTATTCTCCTGACATTGTTTTGGTTATGTTAATTAATTAACTGAGTAATCTCCTACAAAACTGAATACAATGTAGTTTTAACTATTTATACAGAAAAAGTAATGTGACCTGTATCAAGCTTTTCTAGTATGGCCATTTTTATAACAATATTTATTTATTTTTTTTACTTTTCAGACTTTGATCGTGTCCATTTCTTGTTATTCAATAAACCAATAAATCAATAATATTGATATAAGGGCCCTTATTATTTCAGATTGAGGTATTGAGGTAAAACATCATCCCAGAACTCCTCTGACTCACCTGCCGCCTGACCTTTGACCCCTAACCTTAGTTTGCTTCTAGTTGCTGATTTAGCACTTTGTCTTTTCACTTCAGCAGACCTTTTCTTTTTGACAACCTTCTCCTCTTCTTCTTCTTCTTCATCTTCCTTCTCTTCCTCGTCTTCTTCTTCCTCACTCTGGTCCTCCTCATCTTCCGCTTCAGCCTCCTTTTCCTCACTTTCTTCCTCCTCTTCTCCTTCTTCTTCCTCCTCCTCATCCTCTGTCTCTTCCTCCTTTTCCTCACTTTCTTCCTCTTCTTTTTCTTCTGCCTCCTCTTCATCCTCTGTCTCTTCCTCCTTCTCCTCACTTTGTTCATCCTCTTCTTTTTCTTCTTCCTCCTCCTCATCCTCTGTCTCTTCCTCCTTTTCCTCACTTTGTTCCTCCGCCTCCTCTTCTTCCTCAATTTCACTGTTTTCCTCTTCACTACTCTCTTCTACTTCTTCAGCACTACTTTTTTCTTCCTCCTCTTTTTCATCTTCTCCTTCTTCGGTCTCCCTCTCTTCCTCACTTTCTTCTCTCTCTGAAGACCTCACAGACTCACTTTCAACCTCATCTTCTTCACCCTCACTCTCCAAACTCCCTTCTTCTTCCTCGTCCCCTTCTTCCAAGTCACTTTCAGTATCTCCACGTTTGCTCTCTGTTTCGTGACTTGACCCTTCCTCACTTTCCTCTTCCTCCGACTCCTCTTCTTCTACATCACCTCCGTTTCTGTCTTTCTCTTCAGTCTCTGCTTTGCTTTCACTTTCTGTTACTCCACTCTTTTCCTCCTCCTCTTCTTCATCTTCTACCACAACATTGCTCTCATCCTCCTCCTCATCTACATCGCTGTCTGACTTCTCTCCAGAGTGAAGAGTGTCACTCTCTTTTTCATCCTCAGTGTTCTCTGCCACTTTCTTAATAATGTGACTAACATCCTCCTCTTCCTCGCTTACTTTTGCATCTGTCTGCCCTTCTTCCTCTTCACCCTCTTCGTCATTATCCTCCTTATCCTCTTTGATTGCGGCAGAGTCCATCTGCTGTTCACTTTGATCTGAGATTGTCCTCATTTCAGGATTTTCAGGTGCGGGTATGATGTTGATGCTGACAGCAGATCTGTGGCTAAAATTGGCAGCGTAAGATTCAGATTCCTCACTCAGTGATTTAGTCACACTCTCTTTAAGTACAGCACAACTGTTCTCAGAAAGGGATGTGGAGCTTAATCGTCTTCCAGCTTGGATCAAAGCTGCTCCTGCAGCGAGCGAAGCAGCTCCAACAAGCAGGCTGAGATCTGTTGACTTTTCCTGAACCTCTGACCCTTTTTTGATTTGAGCTTCTTTCATGTTTTTTTCATTCTTGTTTTTCTTAGACAAATCTGTTTTCTTCTCTTTAGATTTGGGGATTTTTTTCACCTCAGAAACCTGCTGAGAGCCCACTATGCTCTCTTCATCCAAAGTGTCACTCAGGTGAAAGCTTGCTGAGTCTGTATGACTGAGTTTACCTGGTGAACTGATTCCTGTGGGTTTGCTTTTAACCCTCACAGGCTTAGACTTCACTTTCTCAACTTTAGCAGATTTAGAGTTGAAATCTAATCTTTTCTTCATAGTTTCTGGACTTTGTTTTGAGTCTGCTGCCAGCTTCCTGTGAACCCCTATCACCTGGCTTTTACTGTGAACTTGCATTTGTTGCTCTTTGGATGCTGCCTTATTTATGTCCCTGATGCTTGTAGGTTTGTTTTTACTGGGCCTCTCCTGCAACTCCTCTACAGCCAAGATCAGATTCACCTTGTTCTGGTTGCTTTTCTGATGTCTCTGGGGGCTCTGCGGGCCCTGAGTACGAGTGCTACGACTCCTCAGGAGTTCAGTGGGTAACGCCCGGAGGGGAGAGGCAGCCTCACTCTTACAAGGCAGCGAAGTGGAAGAGAAACTGCTCTGCTTTGAGAGCTTTCTCTGCTTTCTTTGACTCTGTTCTTTTATAGCCTTACCATTCTTACCCTTCCTCTATCCTCGGTGCAAGAAAGCAAGAAAAGGATGGAAAAAAGAGGCATGCATTAGAGAGGAAGAGACATGCAGAAACATCAAAGGACATAGCACACAAAGCAAGAGTTTGAGTTACCTTTTGAACTGGAGACAGCGTGAGGGTTTTATCACTGGGGTCTATCTTCATCACATGAGTCTGTCAGGAAGGAGCAGAGATGAAATCAGCAGCAAAATGTTATATTTGTCTTTTTTTCTGAGCAACATTTAAGATGATGTCATTGATCTCTTACCATGTTGAGGAAGTCTCTGGTTTCTCCAAGACCTCTCACGCTGTCAGTGTCTGTCAGACTTTCCACAACACTGTCTGTCTCCCCACCTGCCAGCTCTGAAAACAGGACAGCATTATCTTCAGCAGCAGCTTTCCAGATACAGGTAATATCACATAGTGACAAAGATGAACAAATACGTAAGATGTTTTTAAAAAAAAAATCAAGATTTTGAGAATCTGACCTCTTTATTTACAGATTTCAAATCTGCAGAAAACCCTGAGATCAAGAGAAACTCATTTAACTTTCAATGAAAGGGCATGAACGACATGAACACCAATTGTCAAATGTCAAAAATACAGAGCTCACATTCTCATTTTTCCCAACTTCATCTTAGTGCTTCTAGGTCTTAGAAACATATACCGTACAGGTGTCTGTTTTCATAAAAATGAATAAGGGATCTTGAGGAAGCCAAAGGGATAGGATTTATCAGAGATGTGACTCAAGGAGACAAAAAAAAAGACAACAACCTCCCCAAAGTCTAACAAAAATGCAAATAATATTGTCCAAAACTTTGATGTAATAGAAAGAGGATGAGGCAATGGCGGTGCAGATGAAGTAGGTACCCTGGTGGGTCGACTCCTCGTTCCTGTGCTGGTAAGTGCCATTGAGCACCTTTCCGTGGATCACCTCAGGCGGAGCCAGTCGTGGTGGTATGGTCTGGCTGGAGGCTGTCAGTGGCGGGAGGAGGTTACCTGGCGTCATGGCAGGCAGCGTGCGGAACATGGTGCCAAACTGGTCTGGAGATCGCTCCTGAATCAGAGGGTTTAGCCAATGAGCGATATTAACCCATGAACTTCTTTAGAAACGAACTGTTATCTGCAGATAAACTATAAAAAGTGTCACGTTCATTGTCCTCATACCCACCCTCTCCCTCCTGCGAACCCGGGCTGAGAGGCTCCTCTGCAGCGTAGATGAGTCAACTGTGTTACCCAGCAGTTCCACGTATGGTTTCTCCAGGAAATTTTCCGTCACATCGTCATCCTCCAGCGTGACCTCACCGGTTCCCCGGGCCCTCGGCCGAGCCAGCACCACCATGTGACATCCGCCGCACATCGCCTGGACACGTCAGCAACCAAATTAAAGTATTTGCATGCATGAAAGTCACCCAGAAATGCACAAAAATAGAAAATATATATGATTATAAATAAATAAATGTTTTTAAAATATAAAATGAATTTTATATTTTTATATATGTATGTATTTAGGATTTTTGTAATTAAAAAAATAATAACACATTTTAAAAATTGACACAAAACTGACACAAATATACATAATTTTTTAAATTATGTATTTAAAGACTATAAAAGGTAAAAAAACAAAAAGACAAATGGAATGGTTATTATATTGCACTTTCTACTCTGAGCACTCAAAGTGCTTTACAAAAAAATTAATTTTTTTTAAAAGGTAAAACTCCTTTAAAATTTTATATATTTTATGTTATATATGCAATTATGAATAAAAATTGAAAAACGAACATAATTTTTTTAAATGTAAAAAGTGAAGACAAAAAATTTAAAAGATATAAGAAATGCGACAATAAAATTACACTGTCTTTAAACTTATGAATTATCTCCAAGCCTAATTAAATAATTCTTATACATTATTTTAAGTTCTACTGCATGAACAAATGTAAACCTGTCTGTATGAAACACTTACTCCCTGAACATTATACTTCAGGAATCGCAGGCATAGCGTTGGTTTAAACTGGTTAGTGAAGTTTTCTTCCCCCAGACCAAGTTTTCCATGTCTGCCATCTCCAAACGTGTATAGCAACCCGTCTTCTAAAAAAAAAAAAAAAAAAGATTAAAATTTCTGACATCAGATCCGTGAAGAACCTCTTCTGTTCAACTCTGTTGTCAATGAGAAGCTCGGCATTAATGAACCGAGCTGAGATTTACCTGTAATGACAGCGGTGTGGTTTTCTCCACAGGCCACCTGACAGGCTCGTCCCTTCTTGAAGTGCTCAACCAAACGCGGCACCCGGGACTCAAAGATGAATGTCCCATGGCCGAGCTGTCCGAACTGACCGAGGCCGAACGTGTACACACTTCCCTCTGAAAGAAACCAACACAATCAGAGGCGTTTGCAGCATGCTGCAGTATTTTATTCCCCTGTTTGAGAGCATTCTGTAACTTTTTAGTAAGATTGAAGGAAGGGGGAAACCAACTGAGAATATTATTCTCAGTTAGTTATTTAAAGGAAATAAATAAATAACATGTCTTATTTGCTGTCATCAGACATTTACCTGCGAGTGCCACTGTATGTCCACCCCCACAGGCCACCTGCGTCACTGGCTCCTTGATGCTCTTCACCAGCTGAGGCACTCGGTGCCCTGGAAGCTGGTGGGTGCCCAAACCCAGTTTTCCGCTGTCCCGCTCGCCAAATGTGTACAGAGCGCCATCCACTTGGAAAACAAAAATAGGAAATACTCAGAGCTATCCACTGGCTTTTAGGTCCAGAACGAATAGGGGAAACAAAATTCTGGTTAAACTTAAAAAAACTTTTTAAAAAAGTGTCACTTGATTTGAAAATATGTTAAATTCTATAATAATATTTATATGCAAAAATCAAAACACCTAAATTTAAATGAACAATGGAGTTTTGATTTTTTAAATTATAAAATAATATGGTGAATGAAAATCTATGGAAATAAGATACTTTTGCCAATTAACTTGCATTAAAAAAAACTTTTATTGTTCTGATTTTTACATTAGTATAAATACACACGTGTGAGAATTATTCTTTTATATTTTTAGCCACTGTCACCCATGTTCCTTATGCTATCTGTAACCTTTGCAGGCTCACTGCAAAGTGATGAATGGTTATTTGGGACCTATCTCTACTCACCTGTCACTAAAGCTGAATGGTAGTACCCGCAGGAGACCCAGCTGATTGGTCGGCCTACACTGACTTCCTGGGGTGATGACACCTGACTCTCCTTACCCAAACCAATCTGACCCTCTGTGTTATCACCCCACATAAAGAGTTTACCACTCACTGGAAAAGAAATAAATAAAGAGATTACGTTTATTTTGGGAACACATTTATCTGTTAACGACACTTTGTTCTCTCTTCTACACTTCAGTTTTAAACTTGCAACATTTTCTAAAACATAAGGAATCTTTTTACTTCAATTTTGTTAACCAAATTTTTCATTTGATAACAGAATAACTATAATTTAATTACAAATGAATTTCATGAAATTATCTTTTTTTTTTAGATGCTGCAGAAAATAGAGAATATACAGATGAAATACAAATTTAAACAAAATACAAAAAATATAAAAACATGAATGTTTAAAAAAAATAATTTTAAAATCAATAATGTTTTTAGATATTTTTTTACTTTAAATCTCATTTATGAGCAAGGTCTAAAAAATAAAATCGAACATCCAGTAGTACAATATGTATGATATATGTATATATTTAATTTTAATTTCATTTAATCTTCAATATATATTTATATAATTAAGATACAAAAATTCCAAGGTAAAAAAAACATACATTAAAAATTTTAATGTTTTTAATCTCATTACACTAACAAAAAATAGCAAAAATATAATTTACAATTAAATAAAGTAAGATAAAATACATATACAATGAATAAAACAATACAAAAACTGCATATCTTAGTGTAGATGTAGGCACAATTATGAAATATACATCAAAAATGATCAAAAACCTTAAAATGAAAATTAACTAACATTTAATTTGCATTTATTATATGACTTCCCTTAATGTTTACTGGCAGTTAAGCTCTGATTAGCTGTGATCAGAGCTAATAGCTGAATTACAGTGTTGTGTGGATCTTACCGGTGAGAGCTGCTGAGATGTTCGAACCCGCAGCAAGCATCTTGATTGGTCCTTGTGAATCAAAAAAATCAAGTCTCTTGAAGGAAGTCCTCTCATCACAGTCTCCAAGCCCCAGCTGACCCTCGCTGTTCCCACCTGAGGCATACACCTTCCCTTGGGCTACAGACACACATCAACACAAGCGTGTTTAATATTCATCAGCACCTGAAAGAAAACAGCTGTGAACACTAAACACTGACCTGTGCAGATAAGCGTGTGGTTTCTCCCGCAAGCCACCAGTTGAACTTTCTCAGACTTCAGGGCTGAAACATCACAAAGAAATTTAAAACTATGGGAACGGTAATCTGGAGAGCGCAGCTTACCTCATCATCTTTTGATAACTTTAGAAAAGATTCATGAAGAAAAACAAAGTGTTCTCAGTACAATTCAATGCAAAATACAATAATTCCAAACTGTTATAAAATTTATTAAAAACTTGTGGTCATTTTTAATATTATATAGAACTTTTCCAACATAGACATTGCATAAATTTTGAGGCCCAGCTCCCTCCATCTACTAATGACCAAAAAACTAAAATCACCAGAAAATAGAATTAATCAGACTTGAGTTTAATTTCTAGGATTATTTATTACATTTAGATTTTCTGTATTGAACAACTATTTCCAGTAAGAATGATCCTTTCTTTTTAAAGTAATTTTCAGATTAAATTCACACTTAAACAAACCTCATACAGGACACATCCTTTTCTCTGTATCTGAGGAGTGGCACTTACTGTTTCTCAGCTAATGTCCCTCCAGATTTAAGCAGATTATTAGCCCTCTAGACTGAGATTATATCTACAACAAAGTCACACTTTATTTGAAGGCTTTGTCTCCTCCTCTTCAGGGACTCCCTCCTCACTGCCTGTTTAAACTGGCTGAAAGCAGCTTTCAGTGGCACTACTCATCCTCTATAACTTTTTTTTTAGAACTGAAACAGTGAGAAGGTGCCATAAAGACCAACCTTTGACACAGGTGGGTTTGTTGACAGTCACTTTGGAGCCAAGGCCGAGCTGGCCCCAGTTGTTGCTACCAAACAGGAAGAGCTTCCCATTTTCTGTGAAGACACAGAGAAAATCTCCTGAAAGGGACTCTGTGATGTTTCAGCAGGATTCATTTTAAAGTGACACGGGGCTGGATTCAGTTACAGTCACAAAACAAAATAAGAAAAAAAGATAAGAAAAAAAGCTGAAAATCTAATTTGGATAATAAAGAAAGCTTTTCCTCAAATTAAGTAATTGTACGTAATTGTAAAAATCCCCTCCAAAACAAAACCATGAAATTAAACTAAAATTTAAATTGAAGAAATGTATTGAAATTTTGACTTACTTGACTGATACAATATATATTTTTTGTAAACATGTAGATACAAACAAAAGTAAAGAGTAAAAATAATTTTGTATTTTAAAAATGACAGTAGGTTAATATTGTAAAGCACAACATTAAAAAATAATCCAAATCTTAAAATGGAGGTTAATGTATTTATCTTTTTTTTTTTTTAATAAATCAAATTTTTGTACATCTAAACAAAACCGAGAAAACATATCAGTTCTGATATGTTAGAGCAGACATATTTTAAGAGGACAGCGCAAGTGAAACTAAATCAAAACAGTATTTCCAGCTTTCACGTTTGTCAGCAGTGTACAAACACGTAAATGAGTATTACCTGGAACATAGGAGGGGCTCTCACCTGTTATTAAGGCGGTGTGCTCATCGCCGCACGCTATTCTGAGTGGGATGTCATTTTTAAGCCAAAATTTACTTGGAATGTTGTCAGCGAACTTGCTCTTTCCAAAAGTGAAAACTGCCCCCGATTCTGTAAGAAGAGACCAAAAAAACCAATCACCAACTTGGATTAATTTTCAAGTTTAACCACACCAAATGTGATGTTTCAGCCCTTTATATAAAAGATGGATGGATGGAGCCACCTTGATGTCAGTCTAGTGTTAGTGAAACCTCAAGATGAGTAATTTTTTTTTTTCCATCCAGACGTAATTTGCTGTGGAACGATCTGACTGTGACACCAAAGGACACAGCGTGCTCATATGATTTCAACTTGTCAGTCAAAATTAAGGTCCTAACTTGCTTCATCCTCCTTTCTGATTCTGATAATGACCATAATTTACTAAATTAAGTAAGCATTGGAGCTCAGAGAATTCATCAGAAAAGTGTTTACTGAGGTAAGAAATCAAGGGAGGAGCAGGTTCATTTTCTCATAGACTCCTTTATAAGGAAGCTTTGATTTATAACTACAGGCATTACCGCCTAGATGGCCATTAAAAAGAAAGGAGGTTTGATGCACTCTACGTCTTGACTTCAATTTTCAGATCCTGAACATGTCCACACGTGTCCACTCTATATATTTTTGTTTACGTGGTTTATGGCTATGTGCATACTTGTTGCTTGCATCTTGGATATTTTAAAGTTTTGCATAATCCCAACAAATAAACCAAAACTAAGACACTAAACTAACTCAAAATGTTTATTTAGTAGTTTTTACCATTTAACTAGCATCATTTTGGTTACATTTTTTTCACATTAATTAAAAATTAGCCAAAGAGTCAAGTTAACCCAATGTGAAGTCTTCAAATGTCTTGTCTTCTCAAACAAGAAGTCTACGCCAAAATATGTATTCAGGAATAACATATTTTTCCACTTGGAAAAGATCTAGTCTGCATAAAAAAGAAGAGGAGGAAAACGTTCAAATTTGAGTGCTGCAGATCTGAATACTTGGCATTATTTGTTACTGAAAAAAAATGACATAAACGTTTTTAAAGGGTTACAGATTTTGTAAAATGTTCTTTGGATGGGGTCATTTATTACTTACTTACTTTATTCCTTCATCAAAGAAAACAGAGTAAAAGAAACACAATAATACAAAAAGGGGGGAGAAAACAAAATGTATTTTGTATCAAAATATAAAAAATTATGCATTGTTTGCTATTGCTTTATTGCTTTAGTGTTATTATAGACACGGATATGCATAAGAAGCACTTTCATGAAATTAAAACAATCTAGTAAGACCGTTTTTATTTTTACCTCTCCTTTTACTGTTTGAGCGTAAATGCAACTGACTACAAAAAAAACAAAACACCTTTGACATGTGGTAGAGTTGAACATTGGCATCGACAATAAAATATGAAAATATCAGGACAGGGGAAAAAAGATACTTGATAATTAATCACTATCAAAGTGATTCAAAGTGAGGAATGATGAGGAAAAAATTCATAAAAACTATTTGACCTTAATAGCTAAAGCACTCGTGTAGAGTAAAACAGAATAACGGGAGGAGAAATGCAATATCATGAGGTTAACTTTCCGTTAGCCTGAAGCTAGCCGAAGGTGAACATTACAGTTAAAGAATATTTTACAATACAAACGGTTCTCTGAGAGCCAGAAGAGGCGACAATGACTGATATTTACCCGGAATGTCATCTTCAGCCTCGCCTGCCATCTCTGCGGTACTTTAATCCGCTTTGATCCGCGCCTGTGGGCGTGTTGGTACCCCTCTGTTGTTTTCGACTCGAACAACCCGGAAGTAAACAAAACTTCTCCTAGGCTACGAAGGAACACACGTGACTCTTAAAGAAACAGAGCCATTTCTTGTGTCTCATTATTTATAGCAGGGGTCTCAAACTTACATGAGCAAGTAGTAAAGCAAGTAGCAAGTAGTAAAAAACTACGGTGGCCCCTATAGACAAAGCATGTACAAACTCCAAAACACTTACAAACTCTATAACACTTACAAAATTCAAAACACATGCAAAAACCAAAACACAACGGAAGTGCTCCAGGACGCTAGGGGCAGTATTGAGCTCGATTTGCAAAATAAACGGCAAGTTTGCTGCAAACTCATGGGCTGTATGGGACGGTCTAGGTTCCGTCGTGCTGCCCAGGTTGCCTAGTAACCATTGATACTAACCGCTGGAAACATGTCATGCAACTTTGTTTGACAGAAATGAAGGAGAAGATATTTTGTTCATTTGTTTGTTTGTTTCTTGATTTGATAAGTATCTGAGGCTGAGACCACAGGACTGTAAAACATGATTTTTGGCCTTCATTTCTGTACTGAACGGTCATTTTAAGATTAGCTAGTAAATAACAATTAGCTAATTTTGTTCATGAGACTAAGGTAATATCACTTTGGTAATGTAAATATAATATGGCCAATATTATAGTTACAACTGCCTACAACTGCAAAGCTCTCCAGCAAGTAGTGCGGTGCTCTGAACGGATAATTGGAGGTGAGCTTCCCTCCCTCCAAGACATCTACAGGAAGCG
>NW_024583537.1:0-1242 GCF_018398535.1 Haplochromis burtoni
GTGGTGACATGTGGACAGATCCTGTTTGGTAGAGGAACTGAAGTGGAGATAGGTATGTTTTTGAAGTATTATTTTAATATTTGCTTATCTGTACTAGTTGTTGCTGATTCCTGATGATTTGTGCGTGAATAAGCAAGAGATATTCTCAGGCTTTTAATACTTTTATACTTTGAGCATTGGTAAGTAAACTGTTACTGGATGCATAAAAATTAACATCCAAACTAACTTTTATGATAATTTTTTCCTGAGATACTGCATACCTTGGAGATTGAGTTAATTTAAACCATCTATATGAAATGTTATTACTGTGGATTAACTGAGTGAGTAATGTACAGTATTATACTATTATATAATCGTATAATATATAAATTATATAATCAGAATGTTAATTGTCTGCTGGGATGTTTTCTCATTCCAGAGGAGTTCCCGCTCGTTACTGTGCTTGGAGCACTGCTGACCTGCTCTGTGCTTCTGAATTTTGCACTGATTCTCTCCAGAAAGAAAATCCAACCTCGTAAACACAGCGAAGGTAAATTAATCACATGTATAACATACTGTGTACATTTAATTAGATATTTAATTAATATACATATTAATAATGAATAATTATTAATAATCAGTAATTATTAATAATGAATATGAATACAAAGTTTCCTTATTTTACTTTTTACTAAACTATAACCTCAGTTTCCTGTTCTTAGCTGACAGGCGTGGTACTCAGTGTGGTCGATATTACCTAAAATTGTTGCATTAACTATTGATTCATGTGCTCACACGTGGCCAGAGGATAACAGTAAAAAAGTCAATTAAATGCAGAACCATTAACAAGGTACAACATTAAAAGCTAATACAAATACCAGGCATTATTTATACAAAAGAATATCTTCAAATATTGTAAAAATGGTGCCTTGTTGGTTACCTGGCAGTGATGATGATATCGCCTTTTTCCCTGACTGCCGTTTGTACAGCTCGGAGCTTGTCATTTATTTGCTTTTTCATTTCACAAAACCTGTGAATCATACCCATAAAAACAAAGCTGTCATCCCAGTCTTTAATATTTGGGTATAATTTATTATTGGCGTGTTTTTTTTGTTTGTTTATTAGTAAATATTTGCTAACTTTGGTTAGGAAAAGTATTACATTGTCAGTACATTACAGAATCCGAATCTTCACTAATTGAGATTTTCAGATTGATCGTTTCATCAATTATTGTATTTTACTATATAAACAGACTTGACAAAT
>NW_024583537.1:2138-3910 GCF_018398535.1 Haplochromis burtoni
ACACACACACACACACACACACACACACACACACACACACACACACACACACACACACACACACATTATATTTATAGCTATCTAGCTATTATAAAATACATGACTAGACTTTCATCATAACAATGATATTCTGCACTACTGATGACAAAGTGACTTCTTATTTTTAAGGCTGAAACACACAAAACAAGTAAGCTAAACATTTTGTATAAGAAACAGGATTTTGCATTTTGATGTGACATACAAGAAAGTACAGACAGAAGAGGTCAAAAAACTACATTTGCCCTGAAACTGTCAAATGTAATCAGTAATCAGTCGCATCTGACATCCTCCTAGAAGTCCTTTATTGTAAATGATGACATGTTTGATTAGGTCACACTTTAGTGTAACATGTGTACTTTAGATATGTGTCTTCATGATGGTAATTTGTGACTCGCTTTGAAACACTTGCAGTTGCCATTACCCTGAAACATGACGTCATCTTATGTTAGACTGCCATCTGAGGACAAACAAACAAACAATGGCTATGCGATGTTCTCTCTTTGTGTATTTATTATTTTCGATTTTTTATATTTTTGTTAATAATTTACAGGAAGGTGAAGAAGCAGGACTGAACTATGTGGCTCTGGATTTCCCCTCAAGAAAATCTTCAAGGTGGAAGAGTAGGAAGGAGTCACCAGAGAGCACCATATACTCTGGCATCAGAGAGGGCCAGTAAAAGGCAGATTTAAGGCTGATGCAGATGCCATTCCTCTGGGTAGATGAAAAAGGAAATTACAATGACAAAGACAGATTCTTTTGTAAGACGGATTCTTTTAACCGCCTTTATGAAGATATTCTGTCAGGATTAGACGGGTAAAATGGGGAACAACCATTAAGATACTTAAAGACAAATGGATTCATAAATGAACTGGAAGCCAGTGAAGGGAAGCTAAAACTGGAGTAAAGTGCTCTTGCTTGCTCGCACCAGATAAACATTGTATATAAAAGCATATATTCATGTTTCAAGGTTGTGTTTGGCCTGAATTGTTACACTAGGACTTAAACAAATGGAGTGCTTATGAGGATATCATGGTCCACAGTATCAAAAGCAGCTGTTAAGTCTAAAAGCACGAGTAGCACGCAGTCACAGAATCAACTGCTAAAAATATGTCGTTACAAACCACAAACGAATGGACTCTGTACTGTTGTTTTGAACAACGTGAGTATACAAACATGGAAGTTTGTCTTGAAACAACAACTGTTTTCACCTTTATTTTCAGAATAGTATTTAGAATTTTTTCTTAAAATAGAGTCTCGACTTTAATCTCAAAATGTCACATTTATTCTTAAAATGGGGTTTTTATTCAAAAAGTAATGCATTACTCTGTTTAATTCTTAAAAGTAATCCAGATATTACTTAGTTATGCCCCAGAGAAAGTGATTTGGTACACTCCATCACATGAACTGAACAACATTGTCACACAAATACAGTTTAAATACGTAAACTCTAGGCTACAGAGCCACACACTGACACAAATCGATGTCTGTATGTCCGTCATGAGAACATGCGTACTGTTTGATCTCTCTTTTAGTGTTTGAGCATAAACACAAAGTCGACAATACAATGTTTTTTTTATTTCTTGTGGATAAATGAAGAAACCTGGGTTATCCACATACCAGAAAAAACAAACGCACAAACAAAGAAACCCACACATCAGAAAAACAAACTTTACAAAACCTGGAGAACAACAAAACCACTTTAAAAAGGACAAGCAAAATAAAAATGAATGAGG
>NW_024583537.1:29743-31806 GCF_018398535.1 Haplochromis burtoni
GCCGTGCAGAGGAGGCGGACGCACTTGCATGGCATCCGCAATCACGCCCCGCCGAATTAAATATTGTACTGGGTCCTGTGGTTGGGTTGTTGGTGTTATGTTGAGCTGGAAGCGGGAGAGCTGCAGCTCTGATTTCGAATGTACAGCAACCGTGTAGGGATTAATAAAAGCAGCAAAATGCCACTGGGTCTGCCGTGGTCGTTTACACATGTGTTTCCAGTTTTTAAAAGAGAAAAATTCCATAGGTTGGAGGGGTGGTAGAGATGTAATTCATTCAGAAACAGCAGTTAAACTTAACTATGGAGACACCATGCAATGCCTTTTTATACTACTTTTATACTTATTTTTTTGGCGAGTGTTTGGGTGGGTTTATGCAAGAATAACCTAACCCTATAACTTGCTAGTGTTATAGAAAGATCATAACTTGTGATATATGAGAAGTCATGTGTGTTCTTGAGACTTAAGCTAAGTAAAAGTCATTCTAACTTGAGTGAAACAAAAGGACAATTTATGCCCATGTAAATATACAGATAAATTACTATTTCATGGTTTGCCAATAGACTAAGGCAGCATGGAGGGAAATAAAATCTGGGTTTGCTAGAACATAAAATTTTTCCTGTCCAGTTGATAGAAAGATTAATAATTCACACATATAGGGGACACACTAAACTAGGCTGGACCATGTGAATGAGACACATAGTTGCAGGAAGCATCCAGTAGATCTACAGAGATAAGTTGAGAAAGTGCTTACATACATTTTTGATCCCAAAAGAAACAAAAGTAACCATTAAAAAGCCCTCTTATTGCATTATTGTATAAAAGGAGTACTGATATCCTTCTGTTTCAGCTGTTTCAAGTGTGCATGTAAAATAAATTCAATTAAAAAAAAAGACTAAAACCAAATTTATTCTTCAGTGGGGGAAGAAACTGCCTAATAAAGAGCTACTTTAATGTTATGTTCAACTTTGTGTAGTATTTTGGATGCCTCAGAAAGCAGCTATCCAGATGAGTGGATAGCTGCTTGTATAGTGAATTCAAAGAACCACAGATTTACAGGTTACAGAGGGTTTGTTAGTTTGCAGACTATTTACATACAGAAAAATAAGACTCTGCTTTTTTCTGCTTTTTTGGGCAATGACCAATGAACATATTATTATTAACTTTGTTTGAATATACTTTTACTTATTATCTATTTGTTTTCTGTGACGTTGTTCAGATTATCGTTTTAAAGTCACAACACCAAATTTTAAGTACATACATTGTAGCTATGTGAAATGGGGATTGCTTTGCTTGTATTATGGAAAATATGAGTTGCACCATGCACTTGCTGCAGTCAAGTACTTGTGTGGTGACCTCATTTAAACTCCCCCCCCCCACAATCATTTCTCACCTCTCAGAGAATTGCTCAATGTGCTGTGGCTTCTTCAACTGTAAGTAGTTTCTTATTATATCATATCAGATTAACAAAAAACATTTTTGGTCACTGATGTTTAAGGGTATCAGCCTCTGAAACAACTGTTCACAGTATTGATATAATTTGCTGTATAGTTTTACTTTCACACTTTCACTTTGACCAGAAATAGAATCAGAATACAGGTTTTTGTTGTTGCTGCTGTTTTGTTTTTAGAATCATGAGCAAGACTTTTAACAGTGATCAGAATATTTTCATGCTTTTAGCAATGTTGAAAGTTTTCTGATCACATTTGAAATTTTACCACACTGTAAAAGTATGATTGTTTTTTTTAAAACTCACACATTCTTTAATAACTGAAGATAACCAGAAAAACCCAACAGATCAAACATGCATTGATCTGTGCATTGCATTTAAAATAATTATTTGAAACCTTTTACCAAAATGTTGGGATGTAGATGCATAAAGTATTATTCTGTAACTTGTAAATCAGTAAAATCCTGATACAAGTACACAGCAAATCCAGCATGTCCAAATTAACACTGTCGGATTTGATTTCAACACTATTAAAGTGTCTATATGGGTCCACACCAGAGAGTGTTAATTTAACTCTTTTTGGAGAGTTGGTACGTTAACTCTGATTTAGTGTTAA
>NW_024583537.1:34186-38608 GCF_018398535.1 Haplochromis burtoni
CTATACATCTACGTTTGTAAGATTTTCTTCTAAATATTGGAATGTTTTTCTTCCAGATTCCTTGCTAGCTTGATTACGACTTTGACTGGAAAAAACAAGACACAAATCAGTTTGTGTGCAGTCAAAACAAAACTGCTAGATTATACTGGCCATCACATAAATAAGTGTGCAGTCTGGGAACACTGAAAACTTTATTCTTTTAATTCATACTTTGACCTATGCTGCCTGGTTATAAGTGTAGAAATTAGTTGTTATTGTTATTCTTCAGTTATACAAGATTAATAAAATCAATGACCAATGAAAGTTATTCCTGCAGAATCAGCAGCGACAACAACCTATGTAGATTCACTGTAAATGGTTTGAATTTTACAGGAAGTACATTTTCTGTGCTTCAGCCAATCACAGTGATTTCCACTTGGTAAACCTTGATCAGCTTGTGACTAAATCTTCCTTTGAGTGGGTAGACATCAGTTGTGCGAGAGAAGGCTGAGGTACCACAATGATCAGAAGACTGGCTTCTTTGATTCTTCTAAGTACATTGTGTAAGTTGACTTCACTGAAACATCTGACATTGTAAACAATATAAAACAAAAATCTGTAAGGTTGAGTAATGTTTATATATAGATGATACCTTTTTAAGTGCTTTGTCCTGTCATGTTCTAACCAATTTTTGTTTTGTTTTTAGCTTTGACCGAAGGGGATGAGGGTCCTTTCCAGAGCTCTATAACTGTGACTAAACTTGGAGATAATGTGACTCTGACATGTATAATCCCTAAGGATGATGTTGGGTTGTCTTACTGGTATAAGCTGAATTTTGGAAGCGTGATTGAAACAATTGCCTCAGGAAGTTTTGACACAATATCACTAAAGGGACCATTTAACAACTCAAGATTCAATGCCCCAAAAGTGGGTGATATCTATTCTCTTACCATAACAAATGCAAGCAAAGAAGATGAAGCAACTTACTTATGCCAAGGAGGAACGGCATACAAAATGGAATTTTTTAATAGCACGCTTTTGGTCGTGGATGGTAACGTATTTTAATTTGACTGTTTTTGTCATATCTGCTTCTAAACCCAAATAATTACAGTTAATGCTGTTTTGTGTCTTTTTGTAATTCACACAGATACAAAAACGCTGCAGAAATCTTTCACCGTGAAACAAACTTCAGACGTGGAGTCAGTACATCTGGGTGATACAATGACTCTGCAGTGTTCGCTCCTCTCTGAGAACAAAGATGACACAGATCAGTGTCCAGATGAAGACAAAGTGCACTGGTTTAAAGGTGCATCAGAATCCCATCCAGGCATCATTTACCACGGCAGTCTCAGAAATAAAGAGGACGGGAGATGTGACTACAGTCTGTCCAAAACTGTAACAAACTCATCTGATGCTGGGACGTACTACTGTGCCGTGGCGACATGTGGACAGATCCTGTTTGGTAGAGGAACTGAAGTGGAGATAGGTATGTTTTTGAAGTATTGTTTTAATATTTGCTTATCTGTACTAGTTGTTGCTGCACTGATTTTGTGAGCATGTAAGAGAGCAATTTAAGTTTGATCGATCTTATATAAACATTATAATGTTCTTAAGCCTCACTGGTTTCTTTGCCCTATGAAGTAGTTTTTCAGTTTGCAGCCCACATGAGTTGATAAATTCACAGGTGGCATTCAGCTGCCTCTGTGACCTTTGCTTCTTTTTTCTCTGTACTTTTCTGTGTATGTGTTTTATCCCCATTTCCTGCATTGTTCACGTAAAGGCCTCTCTGTTTCAGCTGCTCATGTTGTCTTGTGTACTTCACATGATGATTTTTGTTGTGACAGTGTTGTTCATATGAACACTTAAAATACACCACAATCCAATAGGAAAATTGTATAATAAGAATATGTCACATGAAGTTTACAGGCATGTTAATAAATTAGTTTTGTTTTATTTTTTCAACTGTGTTTAAACTCTCCCAAATATGAACGTGCTGATGTTTAGCAGAGGGGTGCACTATGACACATGTTCAACATAGCTGGGCTCTTTGTGACAAAATCTAAAATGCAGTGAGAGATGATTGGTCTCATTATCATCTTTCGCTGCAGAAAATCATTAATCTTGTGATTTGATCATGACAAACCCACTGATGAGTAAGATAAATATATCTGTACAAAGAAATTAAGGGAAACAGTTATTCATATTAAAAAAGGCTACAACTGTATTTGTGAACTCTTTCTGCACCACTCTCTTTTATTTCCCGTATATTGACAAATTTCCATGAAATAGTAATTTATCTGTATTATTTTTTATATTATTGTACAATCCAATGGTGAGTAAATGCAATGGGTGAATAAATTAATGCATTCAACACGAGGTACAACTTTCATTTTGCCAGATTCAAAGAGCGTCACCTTTGTGAAAGTGGAAATTGAACTAAGCTACACATAGTTCACTAGCCCATTAATCTGGCTTTGTTGTACAGCTGTTACTTTGTAATGTAGGGAAGAAAAAGTGCTCTTGAGGTTGAGGAGAAAAAGGTTGTCTGCAGGCATGTCATGATTTTCAGGGTGGGCCAAGTTCTTTTTAATATAATTGTTCTGAAGTAGTGCTTAGTAAAAGTTGAACGTATACATAAAAAATCATGAATGAATGTCTGAACTTTTATGATAATTTATTACTGCACATGTAGGAAAATGAGTCAATGAAGTGGTTGGAGTCCAGAATGTTTTTTGTTTCTAGCTTTTGTGAAAAGAGTCTTAAAGTCGTAAATATGAAAACAATCATTATACGTACTTAACATAGAACTGATCTGTATGTAGACGTGCACTGTTACACAGACTTGTAAATGAGATGTTAAATGTCTGGGATGTTTTCTCATTCCAGAGGGGTTCCCGCTGGTTACTGTGCTTGTGATACTGCTGACCTGCTCTGTGGTTGTGAATATTGCACTGATTCTCACCAGAAAACAAAAACCAGATTGGAAACACAGCAGAGGTAGGTTACTGACACATGCATACACATATGTACGCATGTGCACACACACACACGTACAAGTAACATCGGGTGTCGCCTTCTGCTGCTGTTGCTCATCTGCTTCAAGGTTCTGCTCAAAATTCAGAGATTCTCTTCCGGATCCCTTGATTATAATGAGTGTTTTTTTGAGTTACTGTTTACTGTCATGCTCGTGATTGGCCATGTCTACAAAATTACATCTTTCAGCACTTTGCGTGAAAGGTTCCAGTTTTGGTTTATTTAGTGGATGGTCCTCTGAGGGGAAAAAAAAGAAGGAGAACAAAGTTTCCAGTTCATGAACTGCAAAGTTTCTGAACTAGTAGAAATTCAAATGTCACATCAGGTAATATTAGTTCAAGTTTTCTCGGCAGTATACCCCAAAATGTTGTTTGTACTTTCACCACCATAGTTTTTTACGAATTATGAATGTCAGAAATGAACTATGTCCCAACTTCCCATAGAGTACATAAACAGAAGAGCTTCTGCTGAGCCTTTTATAGCAATGACAAAAAATTGAGGTGACATTGGGGAAATCCTCACTAATAATGCATGATGTGATAGATTTCAGTCAGAATTAGACATAAACACTAGAGATCTAGCAAATCTGTCTTGCGCATTTTCAAACACCAAACCTCAGAAGCCCACTTCCTGGATGAGTCACGGATACAGAAAGCGAAGCAGAAGTGGTATCACGTTTCGTTTTATGACCATGATAGTGACTCCATAGACTAATGCAGCCATTGTGGTAGACAGACTTTATTTCTTGATGTAAAAGAACAGGGTGTTCAGAGTATGAATCTTCTGGTGACAGCTAGAGTAGATCAAACTGTGAACTGAATGTATCCATCATAATATTTATAGTAAAAAGAACTGAAGCTAACATGACAGCTAACTGAGTCCCTATGCAGTATTAATTTAGTCTTGATGATTAGATTCTTGGTTCTGACCTGGGAACCATTTACATCAAATAGCATATATTTTTAACACTGTTAACATGTCCATTTTAGGTCTTCTTCCAATGGTAATGTCTTCTTTTTATTAACAGGAAAAGTTACAGCCTCCAATCAATCTCCAGTCAGTCAACAGGAGAGATCGACTGTGGATCAGCTGAATAATGTGGTATATAAAATATTAGATTTTCAGAC
This sequence comes from Haplochromis burtoni, assembly GCF_018398535.1. Classification (NCBI taxonomy): domain Eukaryota; kingdom Metazoa; phylum Chordata; class Actinopteri; order Cichliformes; family Cichlidae; genus Haplochromis; species Haplochromis burtoni. The sequence goes on from NW_024583537.1 coordinate 38,326, forward strand.
AAACACAGAACCAGCAAGCTTAAAATTTTCTTTAAGAAAAACACTTTTATCATGTGAAATACATTCAAATTGTCAAATGAATCTGAAGCTGAAGTGTAAAATTACAGTGTAGTCATCGATCACCACTGGCATCCCAACAAAAGCTGTAAGACAGGGGGTTGGATTGGACTGATGAGTCAACAAGAATTGAACTTTGACACAGAGAGACACTCGTTAATGTTCAATTTTCAACTGTAGGGGAGACCGGGGATAGTTGTAACGTGGGTCAGTTGTAACACTTCCA
>NW_024583537.1:40619-49185 GCF_018398535.1 Haplochromis burtoni
ACATCAATATGCGGGCCGCAAGTAGAGGTGACGTGGGCCGTAAATGGCACGTGGGCCGCGAGTTTGAGACCCCTGCTTTAGAGTAAAACAAAGCTCATGTTTCCTGAACCTATACTTTTACATTTAAGTTTAACAATACACATAATAGACATAAACACTTGATCATATTATTAATTATATTAATTTATAAAAAAACAAAACAGAAAGCAGCAGGCATGGGATCTGTAACACAATGTGAGGTTTATTTTAAAATTCAGGACATGCTCAACATTTCCTTTAGCATTCAACTCAACATAGAGAGCACACGGTTCTCAGCAAACTCTGCCCTTCTTGCTCTTGTTTCTCTAGCAGAAAAATTCAGTGCAGCATAGTTTATATCATCATCAGCTTCAGTCTGCGTAGTAACAAAAAGCAAATAAAAAAGTAGTTTAGATGAAGATACAAAAATCTTTGGACATATTTAAACTAAATTATAGCATCATTTTCATTACTTACTGGTTGGTGCAAGTTGTCAGTTTGTACTTTCGATACAGCATTTCCTATTCCTTGACATAAAAAAAATATTATCATGATAAATATATGATAGTGAAATACACTTAATGAGACATTGCCTTCTCAATTTACTGCAGTTACTGAAGTTTCACAAAGATATGATACCCACTCTGGAGCATAATCCATAAAAAAATTGTCATCAGTCGGTTCAATAATTTTTCCTTATGATTTTAAAGTTGAATTGGTTTTATGTTTTTAAAATGCATGAATGTTGAACCACTGATAATGCTTACCTTTACATTTTTTACATATCCTTCGGTTGCAGATGAAGAAAACGTTTCCAATAACAGAAACAGCCAAACAGGCTATTACTATTGTCATTTGAATAAATACTGGTTGTGTTGTTTGCTCTACAAAACAAACAAAAAAAAATCAGTTCTTAAAAACATGTTTGGAGTATAACTTCCAGTACGGGAGACAAAATCAGGCACAGGTACCTTGAATATTAAGTATAGTTCCATTTCCAGATATTATTTCCCCACATGCGGCCACAGCGCAGTAGTAAGTCCCAGCATCAGAGGAGCTGACGCTCTTAGAGAAGCGATAAACACATCTTTTCTGAGGGTTAGATCTGATCTCATATTCATTATGTCTTTTCCCGTCAGTGTAGATGATGTTTGGATGAGATCCTGCTCTGAACCAGAAAACATTATGATGTCCTGGACACGTCTTGTTCTCAGAATCAGAGAAGACTGAACACTCGAGAGTCGCTGTGTCTCCTGAATAGACTGGATTTGATTCCATCTGCTTTTGGACAACGATATAGTTTGATGACCTCTGAGTGTTTCCTGTGTAATACAAAACACAAAGACATTCTTCAAAACATGCTCAGAGATTTTTAAAATGTTTGTAAAAGTAGAACAGTTGAATACCTTTTACTAACAAATACATCCTGCTCCATTCACCACTAACACAACTGCCTTGCTCACAGTGATAGCAGCCCTCATCTTCTTGGACTGTCTTCACAATCGTCAGGTTGTCAAAATGTTTATCAATTTTTGCCTCAAATCTTGATTCAGGAAACTCTGGAGTATAAACAGGTTGTGTAGTTCCATAAAATGTAACAACTAATTTAAGAGCATCTCCGACACTCTGCTTGTACCACTGGACTCTACTGCTGATCTCTTTAGTAGTTCTAGCACATGTTAAAGTTGCTGCTTCACCAAGATGAGCGGTTTTCACTGGAACCAGAGAATCTGAGTGAAAACAAAACATAGAAAGAAGAATCATGAGGGGAAAATATTCCAACATATTCCAATGTGTGTTATTACACACACACACACACACACACACACACACACACACACACACACACACACACACACACACACACACACACAAATCAACATAAATAATTATATTTCAAACATGTGACCAGAGTAAGAAATAAAAAAGCCCTTACAGCCTTCATGGAGAGAAACAAATACCATCTTGACACTGGTCCTTGTTGAGGCATTTCAGTAGGTTTAAGAGGTGACATGTGCTTGTTTGTTAGAGCATCTGATTGGTTGAAGCATCTGATTGGTTAACACAGAACAGACTCAAAAGTACACTTCCTGTCACACTGATCTTAACATTTTTTGCCTCTTTTTCATCTTCTTCTGCAGTGTTTCAGATGTCTGTCTGATAGTAGTTCATGTTGTCAGATGTTAAACACAGGAAAAGCCAATGGCAATTCTATACGTGCTGCAAGAAATACCTCAAATACATCAAACTCTGCACTACAGAGGAAGTTTACTATCTGTATTTTTTCATTGGTGCGGGGCAATAACATTTTGTTCGTCATAAGATCTGAAGAGCAGGATGAACAAATACTATATGGTTTAGCTTTAGTGGACGAAATTACACGAAAAGCAGCAGCAGATATTTTGTTAATATCATATAAATTATCTCTATGGTGGAGCTATAGGTAAAGCCAGAATCATGCCAAGTGCAAGATCTCAACCATCACATGCCTGGACAACAGCAGCACCCATGTGAGGATGCTCTCCCTTTAATACACAGAGTGGTTTCAAAGCAGAGCAACCTGGGCCTCAGCACCTCGCTTTGCACTAGGATACCAGACCTCTTTAACAACAGACCCTAGAACATCAGTATGTTCTGGGGTCAGTAGAGATGAAATTAAGTTTTCTATTGTCAAAGACAGTTTTTCTTAACCAGGCTCTGTGCAAATTTTCCATTAAGACTGACATGCAATTCAATATTTTTTATAATTTTTTTAACCTCATTGACTCCAGAATTTACAAGGTTAATACAGAGGTGGCAAAATATGCATACAGGCTAAAATTCAATTCATCCAAATTATTGTTATTTATGTAGCACCAACTGACAACAACAGTCCAAAAGATAAAATATCAGTGAGAAATGGTTCTGTGGAGGAAATGACTGACGTGTTTGATTTTTTAATTGATCATTTATACAGCGTTACTCATCTTTACTATATAATTTATAACTACAGATATAAATGTTTATTTTTGTTTAACAACCCCATATATAATGCGTTCATGGTATCATTTATAAAGTCTAAATAAGTGATGTATTTATAAGCACATTTATCTATATAATTAAGATATAACCTCATTGCTGGTGAGTGTGTTAACAGAGGTTTTATTAATACTTATTTCATAGGGTAAATTAGGGTTATTTCATCCAGTTACTAATTGTTAGTTAATGAGATAGATCAGGGGTTGTGTCATCTTTTAAAAAAGACGACACAACCCCTGATCTATCAACATTAAGTATTTTGTGCGAGTTCATATAAAGCGATGACTGTTTTTTTTCTCGCACTCCCGCACTCGATATGTGATCCATTGTTGATCTGCACACAGCTGTTGTCACGAATGTCGCACTCGCTTACGTCACTGTCGTGAGACATTCTCACAAAAAAATCACGGTTTTAGTAACGCAGTAACGCAGCGTTCCTACGGGAAAGTAACGGTAATCTAATTACCGTTTTTGCAATAGTAATCCCTTACTTTACTCTTTACTCGAAAAAGTAATCGGATTACCAGAGATGGGCAGTAACGCGTTACTTGTGACGCGTTACTGCCCATCTCTGGTTGTGAAGGAGAGCAGGTAGCAGGTTGGTGTGACAAAGGAGGATGCTACGAATGGGATGAGACAGAGGCAGATGATCACAATCACAGTCTTTTTTATTAATTTTAATTAGTGACAACTGACAGACTGACAAATTATTTTTATATGATATTAATACATTATAGAAAGATTTAAGTTAAAAGAAGTTTTTCATTTAGGCAAAATATAACAACAACAACAACAACAATAATAATAATAATAATAATAATAATAATAATAATACATCATATTATAATTGTAACTTTTTTCTTTAATAATCACTGGGGAATTACATTTAAAGGATTTAAGAACTCATCAGCAGGTGGCAACAGAGTATTTGTCATCATATCAATAACATGTGGGGCCTGCAAGGTTCCTGCTCCTCCTATCAGAGCATCTGAAACTAAATTAATTAATCTCAGGCAATAACACCAGTCATCATTACTTTAATGAATTTTAACTTCAGCACTTCAACAGTTTTTGTAGTACTTGCGTGGCAAACTGTGGCGTTACTTTGTGTTTCACCACTCACTAGAAGATTGTGCACATTAAATTCGCTTTTGTACGTGTTGTCTGTTGACCTTAATAACGTCGACCATTCATAATGAAACAAAGGGCTAAACAGTTTTGGCTCATGCGTTCTGCTGTCACATCCACTCTCTGATCAGCTTCTTGTAAAAACTCTTCGGTTCATGTTTCACAAGCAGCGAGAAACGAATGATGCATGGAAAATTCAGCGGTGGTTATCTGGTGTGAATCCACAGGGGGGATTTTTTTTCTCTCTTGCTTTTTTATTTTTAGTTTCTGTGTAGGGGGCTAATGTTTTTCTCTCCTTTTTCACAGGACATGCCAGATAAAAATAAGAAGGTTTTAAACAATAGCAGTTTGCAGCATATCAAGCACTTGATAAGAACAGTTGTTCAATGAGAATTTCCATTTCAACAATGTGGTTTCCTTAATTAGTCACTGGTGTCGCTTTAATGTTTGTAGAAAGTCTCGGGGGATGAAACAGCTGATCTTCCCCTCACGCACTTCTTTTTCTGACCTTAATGCAGTCTGTGACTCAATATAGTTCTCAACACAATAGCTAAAAACACAAGTATGCTTAAGGAAACAAAACAACATCTGTTGATATTTGGATTTCAACAGAACTACACTGATACAATGCAATGCTTCCAGTGTTGCATTTGTAACTGAATTGTGCCTACCCTAATTAGTTTTTTCAGAAAGGAAGCCATCAGAGGTGCAAACAGCCAAAGGGAGGATATCCTCTTAGCTATTGTGTCTGAGCATTCTTTTAATGCACCTTATTCCCCATCCTTGAGGTGCTATTTAGTGCTATTTTGTCAAAGATGCTAGTGTGGCTAATTTATGTACAAAGTGTGTTTCTGCTGCAATAACAAATAAAAGGCCAGGCTTCTAATATCTGACGTCTTTCTTTTTAGTCACATGCAAATCACCTGGTGGTCGGCAAACTTCTTTCTGAGATACCGATGAGATTTAATTTGACCTCTGATCAAATAAGCCTTAAGTACTACATATTTAACATCATGAGTGCATGAAAGATTTTACCTGACGAAAGTCGCCTATTACATCTTAAAATGTAAGCACAGGTGTGTGGCGTTTGTGTGACTGAAAAGAATTACTTTTGTACAACTCTGCATAAAATTGAACAAAACATGGCCACGACCAGGAAGACAGATCAGAAAACGATCTTGTTAATGGTTTAAGTTTTAAAAAAGCCAGCGAAGGCTTCTTGTGAACCAGCTGCATATTCTGTTGATAACAAAATTCATGAACATTCTGAGTAAACAGGTTTGAGGGGATGTCGGAAACAGAGAAGTGGCCAGCCACAGCCTGAATCTCACACTTCAGCTGCCACATGTGGCTTTGAGTATTCTTTTACAGACACCGTCACCGTACACATACCACAATTCTTTGAAATAAAAAAGTACAAGACTTGTTGATTCAGGCAAACTATTTCTGCGCTGTTGCATGCTCATTAGCCAGTGTTAACTAGTTTACATGCACCTATGCAATGCTTATTTTTTGCACACATAAACAGCTCTTGTTTATGCAGCTGTCGTGGAAATTTGTTAACTCTTAGAAGTGCTTTACTGTCTTGATTAAGCAATGATAACACATACGGAACAATAGATCCAGATCTGAGTGACTTCCTTTGTCTGTGCAACTGGTTTAGTAGTCTTGTTGTACGTAAATGCCATAGTCTGTGTGTGTGTGTGTGTGTGTGTGTGTGTGTGTGTGTGTGTGTGTGTGTGTGTGTGTGTGTGTGCATTACGATCTCTGTTATTATTTTTTTTCTGTTTAAAGTTCACTGATGTTTTGGTATTTAGAGGCCTAGTTTCTTTAGTTTTCCTTTCCTTATTTCCCTAACTGTGTCCCATTCCCCTGATTGGACTTCAAGGAATTAAACTTCTGTCTCTCCTGTTCCTCTGTCAGATTTTTGTGTGTGTCTTTTTTCAAGGTGCAGCATTACCAACTCCTCCAGCTCACACACTCTAAATCCAGTCAGAAAAGTCTTTCCAGCATGTTTGAGAGTGGGCCATCCTCCAGGAATATCTCATCAAGAAGGTGCCCAGAGGGGAGTCACGTCAGATGCATGAACCATGTAGCTTTGATCTCTTTCTTTTGATCACTACCAAGAACTTGTAACCACATTTGAGCGACAAGAAAATTGACAGCTTCTATTTTACATTCAGGTCTCTCTCAAACCCAGCAGACAGGAAAAATGTCTGCATTGGCCTCAATCCATCTCTGACCATGTCTACAAATTCTGTCCGTCAAAATTGCAAACTGGATCATTAACAAAGGGGGGAATCCAACACCCACCAGGAATTCCTTTGACTTCCAGGAAGGAACACCAAGCTCTGTTTGTGTGTTTACAAGGACCTTCTTCAAGCCTTCTCTCTCTGTAAAATACAGGTTAGCAGACATCTGTGGAATTCAATTTATTCTAAAGGTCGCTCGCAAGGAAAAACACAATCATGAGTAAATTATCAGACAATTACATTCGTCAAACATAAATTCAATAACCCATGCAAATTAAAATGAGCAGTCATGTGTACAAAGAAGCCATGAGACAGACTACGGCAGATTCATGTTTTTGGATAACTCAGAAATCCCTAAAAAGTTATAGCGCTGCCAATCAGTAATCTACGTGAATGACGTCATTTCCTTGTTACCCAGAAGCTGAAGCCCTCAGCTACAAATGCTACAGCTAAGCTACCAGTATTACAACCAGTCTCGAATCACAAATTACTGAGTATTTTCAGCGTGGCTTCACAAATGATGAAATCCTTGTGTTATTAGCTGAATCAGATGGCGTTACTATCAGCAAACGTACTCTTGAAAGCACCAATTTGTTGCGATTCGGTTCCTCTGCGCCATAGTCCTTCCCGGTAACAAGAAAATTACGTCATTCACGTAGATTACTGATTGGCTAACGCTATAACTTTTTAGGGATTTCGAATTACTTTTCTCAAAATTTCCAGTTAATAAGTCGAAATTTTGAAATTTCGAGTTATGGATACTTTTTTTGTGTGGCGGAAAAACGGACTTCCATGAAATGGTGAAGCCTCTGCACTCCGGTGCCATTATCTGTTTTACACTATCACATATCTTTCATGATAAAAAAAATAAATAAAAAATTCAGAAACTAAATGGTAGAGACAGACATTTCTAAGAAAAGCAACTGTAGTTTTGGGATTTTTGTAGTCAAATGTGTAAACTTAATTAATTACTTAATTAGTTAATACAAAATATGAACAAGAAAATAAAGTCATTATACTATATGACTGGTCACTTTCAAAGCAGCAACGCCACAGGCTATGCGACAGGTTCAGTTTACTGTGTTAACCACTGTTTAAAACTGTATTTATTTATGATTTATTTATTGTGTTTGCTATTAACACTTGTTGTTTCCCATCCAATGGGTCGTTTAGAGTCTTTGCAGGGTTGGCTTCTGTTTTTCAGAAAGTTTAATCTTTTCTGTTGTTTGGATGTAGAGTGATTGATTTGTACAATGGCATTTTTGCAATTAGTCAAAATGAGTTGTTGAATTTTTAAAAAAGTTTTCTTAACAGTCTCCCTGAAAATTCACACATAGCTTGCAAGAGAAAAGGATAACTTAATTTAAAGCATCTAAGTCAGGGGTCTCAAACTCAGCTGAGCCATGGGCCACTGCTGGCACTTTCATCTCATTGGTGGGCCACTTTAGGGTTCAACAAGTACAAAAAACAAACAAAAACAAGAAAACACCCACTAACATTTTGTTTGTTTTTTAAAATTTCAAATATTGTATGACAAGACAAAACTGCAAACATGAATGCATTTTTTTCTCTCACGCTTAACTAACTGAAGGCTTTCAATAAACACATTGGTACCCTCTTTCTGGCCAGACACGTGGCAGCTCATCTACTATAATTCTGTGTGTATTTAACAAAATCAAAATGCAGACATAAGTGTAGACATTAGTTTTTGACCCCTAGCAAAAGTGTTTTCTTACCTAATTAAATCTATCATTGAACTAACACAGCCAAAATATCAACATGTTTGTACTCTCTTGTTACCTGGGCCATGTCCGCGGCTCTGTCCGTGGTAACAGGACCTCTGACTAATACTGCGCTTTCCGTGTCTGGCTTGCAGACAGTAAATAGCTTTACTGTAATTAGCTTCACTGTCTGGGTCAACTTTGCTAGCGAGAGACAGAGAGAGGCGTTGAAAGGCAGCTCCAACTGAACTTTATTGTTTCGGAGGTGGCGAACACTGTGTACAGTCGAGTCTTAACAGCTTACTGAGGTGGTCATGCCCTCTTTTTGGCTGCAGTGGTTATTATTATATTTACATGCTTTCATCTTCTGTTTCTTGTCAGTAGCAACTCATACTTTTTGAATCTCCTTTTTCTCCCTCCCTCCCTCCC
>NW_024583537.1:49205-67737 GCF_018398535.1 Haplochromis burtoni
ACACACACAGTGGGCGCGCGCACTCACTCGCTCATTATCTGCTTCATCTTTGTAACACTTCTGTTCTGCCACACACACACACACACACACACACAATGGGAGGGGCAGTCCCACATATTCTCCCTGCAGCACAGAATACACTGCCCATGAGGCTTCTTAAAGGGCTATGCCTGTAGCGCTCTGCTCATATCAACTAATATTAAATCATCTTTTCAATAATAATTTTTAAAAATATTTCCTCAATTCAATATGCGGGCCACAAACAGAGGTGACGTGGGCCGTAAGTGGTGCGTGGACCGCGAGTTTGAGACCCCCGATCTAAGTTAAAACAGATTTCTCGAAAATACTGAAAGTGTGCTAAAACATTGCCCCCACCACAACAAAGACTCTTGTTCAATAGGTTTCAGTTCACTATGTATTTGTTTGTGAGTGGGAGTCTACTAAGCTTTTGATTTTGTACATCTGGAGTTACGACACAATCTTGAGACTGGTAGTGCAAAACAAAGTTTAGTCCAATGATTTTTGTTCCCTTTTTTGTGAACATAAACTTTAACATATTAATTTGTGTCAGTGCACATATTTGTATCCACTACATTTTTTTTTCGATCCAGTTGATAGCATGGCTAATAAATTACATAAAGAAGGAACGGAAACAGCTGGGCTTGTCTGTGTGAGACACAGCGTTGCAGGAAGCCACCAGTAGCTGAAAAGGTCAAATGAGCTGTTCTTACACTCATTTTGATCCCCGAAGAAACAAAAGCAAAGCATTACAGAGCTGTTTTACTACGGTTTTACTCCATGAGATGAGTGCTGAGGTTTTGTTTTTTTAATTACAGAGTGACAGCTCAGGCTTTAATTCTGATTCATTGTGATTCACAAACTCAACTGTATAGGTGTTTCCTGATATAGACATGAGTTTGTGAATCCCAATCAATCAGAATCAGTCCTGACAACAAATTCAAGTCTGAAAAGTCTAAGTATGTGACATGAAGTGGGATTTGCTTGCATAAACATAAATTATGGAAAATGTGATTCCAATTTGGGGTGCAAGAATTGCAAAACATACTTATAGCACTAAAAGAAAACAAAAAACTAACATGTATCATAGTTTCAGACTGCACCATCCACTTGCTGCATTCAGATTTTTTTTATCAAGCCAGTCAGCATATGTCTGTTGTGGCCATTGTTTACAATTTCCCACATTATATCTCACCTCTCAGACAATTTCTCAATAAAACAATGAAATGTGATAATAATGAAAAGTTAGATAGAAGTGAAAACCATGCATTGCAATCAGATCTTACTGAACTGTAGCTCAGCAGAAGTATAAGTCAGATAAAGTACGGTTCTAGCTCTATTATCAGTTTGATTGGCATGAATTAAAGGACACAAATCAGTTTCAACACACTCAGAATCAAACTACAACAACTGACTCATGCACCACTGGATGTCCACTACATTATCGTGTAAACATGACTCTCTTGAGCACTAGTTTGAATCTCGTACTTTACACATATCCTTTAGATGGCTTAGCTACTTTAGTGCAGGACTATCTTACTACAAGTTACTGTTTTGTCTTCATGATTAATAAAGGTAACAGCTCCAGATAGATAGAGCTAGTAGCTCAGTTGTGCGAGAGAAGGTTGAGGTACCACAACGATCAGTTTCTTTGATCTCTTGTGTGAGTTTTCCTCTTCCGCGCTGTAGGATGTACGATTGGATACAATGTAACAATGTATGCATTTCAATGTTATGTAACATTTTAGATTGCGTGATGATTATACCTCTTTAAATTGCTTTGTCTTCAGCTCAGTTTAATTCATTGAATTTTCTTTCTACAGCACAAATCACACCAACAGTTCACTCAAGACACTAGATTGCCTTTTTTTGCCTGAATTTTTTCTTCAGCTCTGAGCAAAATGAGTGAGGTTCTGTATTAAATGTCTTTGACTGAGGCTAACCTTAGAGATGGTGTGACTCTATCATATAATGTCTTTAGGGATGATGTGCTGCTTACTGGTATAAATTGAATCTTCAAAATATTACTCAAATAATTGTTTGAGGAAAGTTTGACTAAATATCCCTTCAGGGAGGGTTTAAAAAAAGACAAAGGTTCAAAGGTTCTCTAACTATAAGAGATGTCAGCAAAGAAGTTGTTTTCTTGTTGTTTCACTGTCACAGTAAATTATACCCAGATCATTCAAGTTAGACTGATCTTATATAAACTGCTTTCAATTTTTAGCCTACATGAGTTGATGATTTCACAGGTGGCATTTGGCTGAGTCTGTGACATTTGCCCTCTTTGTTCTTTCTCTGTATTTCTGTGTTTTCTTCTCGTTTCCTGTGGTGTCCTCTGTTACATAAAGGCACCTGAGTTTCAGCTGCTTGCGTTGTCTTATGCAGGTTACATGCTGATTTTTGTTGGGGGGTGGATGGAGAAACATGCCGACTGCAGGCTTTTTGTCATAAGCTGCAGTATGTAGCACAGTGTTTTATTTTATTTTATTTTTTTTAAAGTTGTGCTAAGTAAAAGATTCATGGATCCATAAAAAAATAGCAAACTTTATCACAAAGATAAAGCACATCTAGGAGATGGAGTCAGTGAAGTTGTTGCAGTCCTGAATGTTTTTGATTTGAGCTTTTGCTGAAAAGTTTCCTTACTTCCTAAAGAACAAACTTAAAAATGCTTCCGTATGCTGAAAACTGTCCAAATATATGACACTGACCTGGTCTGTGCTGGTCAGGCAGACCAGAAGTAAATGTCAACACCAATTTACTATCATTCAAAAGAGAATCTTTTCTTCCCCTTTGTGCTGTATGTGCTGTACGTGGACCCAGAAGCAGAATCAATAAACAGACTGATTTACTGATCAAGAAAAGTTTATTTAATTTAGGGACATCTGAGTGAGACTCAGTCAGGTGTTGAAGCCACTGCAAACACAGGGAAAGAGGGGTTAGTGTAAGGCAGAGAGTAACTGACAGGCGATGAATCAAAGTGAATGCTTATTTGGAACCGGTGACAGGAGAGCGGTGGAGCAAGAGGTGAGGGTGGCAGAACGGACCGTGACAGCACGAGCCACTTTATGTATATATGTGTTTGACAATCAGTCCAAAAGACACAATTTAATGTTTTAATTATTTCAGCTTCACAAATTGTTTACTTTAGAATAAAGTCCAAACTTAGCTACATGGTGTGAATTGTAAGAACTTGTAGGGTGTTACTTGTGGGATTCTCCAGCATGATGATGACAGATGTTTCACTGTTCTTTCTACTGTCTTGAGTTTCTGAACCTATACTTTGACATTGATTTTGAAGTGCTATTAAATTTAACTCTAAAGTATCCTTAAAATGATTTGGAGCTTTGTCACAACATGGAAAAATGGTAACATATTAAGATTTTGTGCTTAGTCTGGTGCAAAGAAGGTTTCAAAACACAAGCAAAATTCCGATTCTGCAGTGATTTTTGCAAGGTCCTTAATTATTATTTTGACAGGATTCTCATTTTCGGTCTCTCTTCTGAGTGTTAACACTAAGTGTTAATAGATAGTGTTATATGCACATGCAGTGCATGTTTGTTGCACAATCTGTTTAGCAATGCACAATGATATATATTTAATCACTACAGAACTTATTACGTTTTTCTATTTGTAGTCACCAGAGCTAAATATCTTTTTCTATCTACAGCTAATATCTTGCAGTTCAAGATATTATAAAAAATAAAATAAAAAAATAAACTGAATGGAACAACAGGTGAATCCTATACATTCAAACTGCCTGGATTGTTATGATAATTTGGAGGACAAAGTTTTGGTTAAAATAATACAACACAGCACACAGAACCAGAAAAAATGAAGTTTCTTATAAAAAGAAGTTCTTGGGTCTCTTCATGTTTACATTTGCAACTGATCTGCGGAGTGAGATTACTTGGTAAAAATGTAGGATTAGATATCACTCTTTGTTTGTCTGAAACAAGCCCCTGTTGTAAATGAGACACCGAGTCTCAAAAGGACTACCTGTATGAAAAAAGGTTCAATTATAATTAAAAATTGAAAATGCACTTACATTAAGACAATTTCAAAGCAAATTAAGTAACATGCTTTCCTTTCCTGCACTGTCGTACAAATAAACACTAGATTTGTTTTTCTTGGAGTGGGGGGCTGTGGGGGTTAGTTTTTAACAAAGATGGAAAAAGAAAAATTAGAAAAGAAATAAGAAAACAAAGGGCGCCAAAGAGTGACAAATAAAAGGCCCAAAACTTAATTTAAGGTTTATTTTAATATTAAGGAGATGCTCAACAATGTCATATTCATTTAACTCAACATTTAGGAGAAAACAGTGTCCTCGGTATGCTCTCTTGTCCTTTTTCCTCGTGTTTTTCTTTCAGAGAAACTGAGCGCAGCGTAGTTTATATCATCATCAGCTTCAGTCTGTGTAGTAACAGAAAGATTATACAATACACAAACATGTAGAAGAGGATGTGGAACTGTGCATACATATTTAACCTACACAAAATCTGTTTGATTACTTACTGGTTGGTACAAGTTGTCAGTTTGTACTTCTGTTGTATCACTTTTTATTTCTAAGATAAACAAAATAATAACAATAAATATATGATAGTGAAATGCACTTAATGTGACATTTCTCCTCTGATGTTTTTTTTTTTTTTACAAAAGTCTTACTTACATAAATGTATCATTCAAGTGAAGCGATAAGTCAAGTTAATGAGAAGTTAGATTGTTTAATGAGGTACACAAAGAAATAACAACCATTATGGAGCGCTTAAACATTAACAATTAGTACAATAGTTGCCTCCTTGCAGTTTTACAGCAAACTTGTTTTTATGATTTTATACATAAATGTTAAGCTACTGACAACACTTACCTTTACATTTTTTGCATACTCTTCGGTTGCAGATGAAGAAAAGATTTCCAATGACCGAAATGGCAAAACAGGTTATTAATATTACAATTCCAATAAATACCAGTCGTGTTGTTTTCTCTACAAAACAAACAAAAAAGGTTTTATCACTGATCTTGATATGAGCGTGTTTTAAGCACAAACTGAAAAGTACTTTAGACAAAATCAGGCACAGATACCTTGAACATCCAGTGTAGTTCCATTTCCAAATAATATCTCCCCACATGTGGCCACAGCACAGTAGTAAGTCCCAGCATCAGAGGAGCTGACGTTCTTAGAGAAGCGATAAACACATCCATCCTGAGGGTCAGATCTTTTCTCACATTGATCAGTTCTGTTTCCATGAGTGTAGATGATGTTTGGAAGAGATTTATTAGATCCATCTCTGAACCAGAAAACATTATGATGTCCTGAACATGTGTTGTTCTCAGAATTTGTCAGAACTGAACACTGTAGAGTTGCTGTGTCTCCTGGACGGAGTGGATTTGATTCTGTCGGCTGCTGTACAACAATATAGTTTGATGTCCTTTCAGTGTTTCCTGTGTAATACAAAATGTAATACAAGTAAATTATTCACCACATTCTCAGAGGCATTTAAACATTTTGTAAAAGTTGGTCAGTTCATTACCTTTTACTAACAAATATGTCCCACTCCATTCAAGTTTAATCCAGGTGTCTATTCCACAGTGATACATTCCCTCATCCTCTTGGGCTACATTCCAAATGGTCAGGTTGCTAAAATCTTTACTGTTATGTGCAGAAAATCTTGACTGAAAAAACTCTGAAGAAGGTTTTCCAGAAAGTGACACTAATAATTTAAGAGTATCCCCGACTCTCTGCTTGTACCACTGAACCTTTCTGCTGCCGAGCTCTTCATTTGGTAAAACACATGTTAATGTTGCTGTTCACCAACATGGACTGTTTTCACTGGAACCAGAGAATCTGCGGTAAAAGAAAACGTTCAGTTTTTATGTTATTATCTCTCTTATTATCTCTATGTCTATCTATATATGAATCTATTCAACATAAATAATACGTTCAGTTTGGTCAGATGGTCAGATAAAACAAAAACAAACAGAAACAAATCCCCCCTTACTTCCTTGATGAAGAAAAAGCAATGTAATCCATAAGACGACCATCTTGAGAATGCACCTTAGGGTTTTTCAGTAAGTTACGAAGGGGAAATGAGCACACTGGGTTAGACCATAAAATGCATCCGATTGGTTAACACAGAAAAGACTTAAAATACACTTCCTGTCACATTGGTCTCTCTTCAGCATTTTCTAACTCTTATTATCTCTGTTTAATCTCCCGTTGCAATTTTTCTTATTATTTACTGTTAATTTTTGACTATTTCTGTCTGATTATAATTTACGTTCTCAAATGTTCAGAACAGAAAACACAACATGCATGACTTCTACGACTGGCTGTGGTGTGTACTGCAAGAAATACCTAAAATACATCAAACTCAGCACTTCAAAAGAAATTTGCAAGCTGTATGTTTCATTGGTGAGGCGCCATGACATTTTGTTCTTCAGAAGAGCTGAAAAGCAGACTGAACAGCGATGCATATGCATGGTTTAGCTTCTTGAAAAAACAAAACTAATGTGTAATTTGTGGAGCAAAACCAACAGAACTCAATTACTCACTTTTTAACACTTTCGATTGTCTCATTTAATCATTCATGTTTAGCCCACTCGACCTAAACATGAATGATTTCATGCTTTTATCTACTATTATCTGCAGAACCAACAGTCTAATCAGTTTTCCTTCTTTCTCTCTTCTTTCACTTTTTTAATATCAGCAGTATAAAAAGAACTTTAAAGCAAATTAGGACAAATCCCTGAAGCACATTTGGTATTTCTGCACCATGAACTGAATACATTTAGGTTTCCATGGCAATTCAACATGTACATTTTGCACATTATACAACATTTTGTGTAATGTGTAACTGCATAGGGTCATCTTTATTTACTAATGGAAAACATTTTTAAGCTAAAGTAATAGCACAATACAGTCACTGCTCATATTATCAGCTGCACCTGTTTAATTCAAGTTATTGTTAGCGTTTTATATGCGTGCATGCGTGTATGTGTAGCTCCTTAACCAAAGTATCTAGTCAGGAAATCAATGATTAGATACTTTGATTTGAGTATTTCAGGAGCTGATTGATAAGACCCGGTTCTGCTATGGGACGGGGGAAGGAAACCAGTTAAGGCACAGTTTTATTCACAGAAAAAGAACTTGGAACTAAAAAACCGGCAAATACCCAACACAAAAATAACAGGTTCACGTACGAGTAGAAAATAAAACTAGCAGTAGAACTAGACGCTATTCAAACAAGTTCCACACCTCAAACAGCGTTTCACAAGAAAGTCTCACAGACAGAAGCATGTGGGGTGAACTGCACATTCAGTTCAAAGCAGCGCCCGAATACATTTTCAACAGCCATTTGTAGAGCACAGGTGACTACAATCAGTGGCTGATTGGTCCCTTTATAATAATAATGGAGTGCATTTATATAGCACTTTTCAAGACCCTTAAAGCACTTTACAATTCCACTATTCACTCTCAACACTGGTGGAGGCAGCTGCAGTTGTAGCCACAGCTGCCCTGGGGCAAACTGACAGAAGCGAGGCTGCTATATCACGCCATCGGCCCCTCTGGCCAACACCAGTATAGGCGGTAGGTGAAGTGTCTTGCCCAAGGACACAATGACCGAGACTGTCCAAACTGGGCCTTGAACCGGCAACCTTCCAATTACAAGATGAATTGTCAACTCTTGAGCCACCTTTCCCCAGAGGTGCCACCCACGGGTCCCCAGACAGCCAATCGTCTGTGGGTCCTGGCACGCTTGGATTTCCTTGAAGGCCAGCTCACTTCCCCCGAGGCCAGGGGCTGTAACACTGATCAACTTTGAGTTTTCCAGTTAAACCATCTCAGCCATGATAATATACATGTACAAATGTTAGATAGTCATACATAATTTAATTCAAATCAATTTTATTTACACAGCGCCAAATAACAACAACAGCTGCCTCAAGGCACTTGTTGAATTTAAAAGCAGTATTTATGATTTTAAAATGAAAGGTAACTTATAGGTGTACTACATATGATGCTTGTTTCTAGCCACATAGTTAAAATGTGATTAGGAGGAGTGGCAAAGGCCATCTCAGCCATTGTATTCATGATGGGAGCAACATGGCGGTTTCCAGAAATCAACACCCAGTCCTATGGATTTTTAATGTATTCATTCTTAGTTTATAAGAATACAATTTGTTGGAAGACATAATTACTCACTGATCAATGTATATTCATAAATATGATATTCTTTTATTCTTTAAATAACCTAAAACTAATTTGCTTACTGTACTTTTACGGCCAGGTTCTGTGCAAACACCAAGTAAGCGACTGAGAAATAGTTTCAATTTTCTTCCAAACAACCTGGACTTACTGCAAACAGCGTAACTGTAAATTATGAGCAGCAATGATTTCTCATGATAATCTATCTATACAGTCACCTCAGTCTGTCAGTTACTAAATTAACAGCTTTGCAGGACAGCTAATTTCCCTCTTCAACATAGCAGTCCATTAAAGTATACGACTCTACTCCATTTGTTAGTCTCTCCTCCAGTCTTCCACACACTTGTGAACAAACGGTTCTCCAACCTGGAGACTGTCATGGTACGCGGCCCGGTGTCCGAGGAGCTGATGGGATGCCCACGCCCACGGGTGTGGCTGTTAACTCCACACCTGCATTCCATCTCAGGCGATTATCAGGTGGACTATTTGATCCAGCCCAGCCAGCTGCTCCACGTCAGTCCGTTAGTCGTCTCACAGCGATAACTTACACCCACGGGAAGGCGGTTGTGAAAACCCTCATTTACCTGAACAAACGCTAATCTTTTCCTTTGCGCTCAGGTAACAGCTCGGCGTATTTTGAGCCACCTGCCTGTCCACCTGCCCGTCTGGAGTTTGGATCGCCTCCGGTACCAATCACCTCTACTTTCCTGGAGCTCCCCTGCGGACCCTCACCCCTCCCTCCGGCCCCCGCGGACCCTCACCCCTCCCTCCGGCTCCCACGGCCCCGCTTTGACTGTAAGACTCACACTCTCCCCCACGTATGCTGCTATTTCCCCGCTCCCCAGTAACTCTCTTCCTCTTTCTGTTGCAGCCTCCCACAGTCCCGATTATGGTGTTCCTTGGTTTTTCTAGTTTCTCGCGTGTTTTCCTTTGACCCTTCCGGGACACCTTTAGTTGAAATAAAGTTTATTTATCGTACTCCTGTGCGTGTTGTCTCTGCTTCTGGGTCCAGCTTGTGTACTGAACTTCGGTTCATGACAGAGTCAGCATTTGACCCCGCAGCTGAAAAGCAGGGCCTCAAACTTGGGGGTACCAGTTCTTTATGAGTGTTTGATCAGTTAAAGCAAAGTGCAATCTAAAAACATACATTGATAAAACATATCAAAGTGAACACAATCTCAGAATCTCTACCAGAATGCCTTTCTGTTCTTTAAAGAACTGCATATCTCCTGTTTGCAACCTTCCTGTATATTACTGACATCTTTTGGTGACATCTGCTTATTGTCTTTGGAAGTCAGTTTGGCCCCAATCCACTGAGATTTTAATGGGGATTTTCATGTCTCATTACCAAAGGTTAGAGCTTGATAAGCTGACAGGCATTTGCACTTACATTTTTGATAACACAGTGCATTTTGACAGGTGACTGACAAAAGATTCGGGTGGTAGTAAAACTACCTTTTGTCATAAAACAGCTGTGTGCAGGCAGGATAGGACCAAAACTGTGATGGTCCTAGGTTGGTGACCCAGTGTTTTTTTGTACTTTTAGTTTTTGATTCCACCATGGTTGATCATGGTAGTGTTTTGGTTTCTTTATCAGTATGTCTAGCTCCTTAGCTCTTTAGCATTTCCTGAGTTCTAGTTTTAGGTTTTGTTATCTGGCTTCCCGTGTTCTGTGTTTACTGTTTTACTTTGAAGGTCCATGTCTCGTATTTTGTTTTGTTTCCTCCCCGGCTCGTCGTGCTTAATTAGGTTCAGCCACCTCTCCCTTCTGTGTGCAGTTTCCTCCTGTGCTCGTCGTTGGTCCGTCTGTGTTTCCCTGCTTATCATCCCGTGTTTCCACACGGCTTGCCTTGGAAAACGGTGCCAAAAACACAGACTTACTGAGAGAAACAAAAACTCAAAAAAACAAAACAAAAAAGCCCACAGCTTTATTTGCTGAATGAATAAACAGTTCAACACTAAACTGGGAAATCTAAACAACTGATCACACTAAGAAATAGATGGAGAATCACACGCAACTATCAGGGACTGAGTGAGATGCTGACATAAATACACAGAAAGATAACGAAAAAATGAGAACATACAAGGAGCACAGCTGACATGAATAATCATAATGAGACAGGGGAAGCAAAACTGAACAGAACAAACATGGAAACATGAGACCTTCACAGGAAAAAGGATAAAACAGGAAACAGAGGAACAGGATGCACGAGTGGAGGAGAGGCAGATGAGAGGGAGTGAGGGAGTACGAGGGAGTACGAGGGAGAGAGCAGACATGACGGGCCGGGGAAACATACATCAACATGATGGAATAAAACACGGGGAGGTGAAACAAGGCACAAGAACTCATACAACAGACACACAGCGGGAGACCGATGGTAAGGACACAAGGGGAAATCTAATAAACAAATCTCAACAGACCAACCCAGGTCTTATAGAATAAACCCCAGACTAACACAGCGGACCTAAACATAAAAAGTAATGCAAAATGACAAAAGACACAAGAAAACTCAAAACACTGGGTAAACTGAGCCAGGACTATGACACCTTTGGCTCTGAAAGAGATGACAACGGGCTGTTGAACAGCTAAAATCCTATATCGGACAAACAAAGGCCAACATTTTTAAGGCCAGATGTTTACAAACTTAAAAGAACAGGGGATGCTACTCAGTGGTGTACTCATGGCCCTGAGTGTATGAGGTTTGGAAAGCATTGCATGAAGTGTTATTTACATGTTATTTACTTTTTACACAGTGTCCCAATTTTTTCAGAACTGGAAAGACTTTAAGTTTGGAGTTATATTTTGTCCACACATGTGAGTAAATGAATGATTCAGAATGAGGGATCAAAATTGTCCCTGTACACATGGACAGGAGTGACTGGGACCTGGTGGTTTATCAAACTTGCTGGGTCAAGTCAAATTCTGCAAACATGAACTGGTGTGCACCAGTAGTGGAAGATTTGATCAATTTAAAGGGAAAGTGCCAGGTGATATCAAATCAAATAGTTACTTCTGAGCTTAAAAGGAGCTAAGAACTATTTTAAGAAGCTTCAAATAAGTCAAGTGAAGTTTCTGTCCATGTCATGGGCAATATCCTGCAGTATAAAAATGCATCTTCATACTACATAAAGAAACACATGAAATGGGTGACAGATGCAGTTGTGGTACCAAAAGTCTAAAGTTTAGTCCCATTCAAAACCAGCCCAGAAGATGCACTGTTAAAAACAAGTTAAAAACAACAACAAAATATCAAGATAAAAACCATAAATTGGCACATTTTTGCTGAATAAACAGTAAAGAGAATCTTTTACCCCCAAACGGCTTCCTTTCATTCATTTGTTTAACTGACAGATTGACTCATGAATATTGGTACGGACTTTTTATAGGATATTTGTACAACGTAGAAAGATTAAAAAATAACTTTTTCAATTTATGCAAAATATAGTAGCATTTTTTTCTTAAATATTCACTGGGGAATTGCATGACTTTACCAGCAGGTGGCAACAGCGCCTTTGCTACCACATTCAAACTGTATGGCCTCTAATGCTCCTGCTCCTCTTCTCACTGCAGCTGAAACTAAATGACATAACTCAGTTATGAAACAGCGATAAATAACCACATTCATCATTACTTTAATGGATCCATTTTAATTGTAGAACCAGTTTTTATGGTAATAGCAGGATTAATTGTGGGCTTACTATGTGGTTCGGTTTTGACTCTAGAAGACAGACAACAAACATACAAAACCTAACATAGTTTATCTAATAACTTTATCATTTTGACTATTTACAATGTAAACAATTGCTAAACAAATTAGTGTTCAATTACACTTTGCAGGGGATTGGTGGGTTAACACTTCTGACAAATACTGCGCCACATCCACTGTCTGATCAGCTACCTGTATTTTTAATTAGTTTTAATTATCTACTTCTTTGTTTACATTGACTCATTAAAGACCTTCTATAGTCCTGTCCAGCTCTTCTAGGGTGACTACAGGTCTCCTGCAATCTCCTCCATGCTCTTGCTGGGAGACAAAGTGTGAACAAACCTGACATGATTTGACATAGATTTGAAAACTGCGTTTTTGTGTGAAAACGCTCTGCGTCCACACTAGCGTTTTCAGTCGTTTCACAGAGTTGTGCGTCCACATTGAAACAGCCCAATACGCTTACGTTCCAGTCCTGCACATGCACAAAAGCGAGTGAGTACAAACTGACATTAATCTTTTTTAGGGCTGTCAAAATTGAGAGCAATCAAAACAACTGCTGTATAATGCCCTCCGCTATCTTTGTTTAATTGGTCACATGGCTGCATCACATGCCTAAAGTGCGTCATCGTTTTAGAAAGTCTGTGTTTTTGAGTGTCCACATTGCAACAGAACAGCTCCATGCAGTCAGTAGTTACACTGACTCTGATCCAATGCAAACCACTAGTGAGAAACCAGAAGTCAGAAAAGAGTGCATTGGAGGCTGATTGACTCCAATCTGTGTGCCTGGTCTGTGGGAACCAGAATTTTGGCTGGTTTTAGGTGGTCAAATATTTATTTTACATGACTTATTCTCAGTTCCCACCCTTGACTCCACTACCAGTACTTAAGGTAGGAGCTGAAAACTTGAGTCTGATGAGAAAGACTCTGTGGAGTAATTGCATCTGTGGAAAAGCCTGCCTTTCTGGAACTGAGGCTTTTATTAACACTGACATTGTGTTTGAAGTCTTCATCTTTGCTTATGCTGTAAATAAACCTTTTGATCTTTTAAATTAAGAGTCCTGCATTTGAGTCCAAATTGCTTTAGTGGCAATCAGCAATCATTTAGTTAGTTTTGTGATCCACAAAGTGAATGATCAACATGTGCATAAACAATAGTGTTTGATGTTTTTTGTTTTATGACTGAAAAAAATACTTTTCATCTTCCCAAAAAGCTTGATTCTGTTCATCCGGATGTAGTGTTTTCAGTGCAAAAACAGTTTCAGAATGGAGTCTAATAGGCGATGTCTCATCACATGAGCCACATACGATGTGCTGCCTTCCCCCATAAATCTGCAGCTGTGGTTTGGAAAGGAGCCATCCTGCCTCCTGTGTACAGTCCCAGCAACACTCAAGAACATGTTGGTTGGTTGTAGGACTAGCCTTACTAAGGGCAGATACACGGAAATAGAACCAGTTCCTCAGGTGTCTTGCTGAAAAGGTTGAGTACAAGAGGGAATCCATCAATGCTCAGCCTTTCACAAACCAAGAGGAGCATCAGCATCCATTAGCATTTGTCTGGGATGGGGACAAGCTGAGGACTAGCCCTTCAACCCCGGATGTGGGACCACTGAAGGTTGCCAGGGATTGGCAGATACAACTCGACTTGGATCAGAGACTCATTTTCCCCACAGAGATCTTAACAACTACTCTGCGACCAGACCTCATCCTTTGGTTTAACTCCCAGAAACGTGCTTATGTCATTGACCTGACGGTACCATGGGAGGAAGCAATTGAGGAAGCATTTGAGTATAGGAAGCTGCGGTATGCAAACTTGGGAGCTGAGGCAGAGGACAGAGGCTGGAAGATCAGGGTGTGCCTGGTGAAAGTGGGGTGCAGGGGCTTTGTTGCCAGTACAACAGCAAAGCTACTTAGAGAAATTGGAGTCAGGAGACAGCTGCAACGGCATGCTATAGGCATGCTGAGAGGACCAGTCATTGGCTATAGCTGCAGAGGGCTGACAACACATGGGCAGCCTAAGGCAGTCAGCTAACCGTGAGACACATGCCCAGGCTTGATCAACTTTTAGTGGGCCTGTCTCAGCAGAGGGTGTCATGTGATAAAAGGCCGAAACACCCTGTTAAGTTGAGGCACATAACTGATGATGTGTCCTGCTGGTAAAGCTTCCAGTTCTCCATTAGAAGTGATGCAATATCAGGGATTGTAACATCTAGTCCTTTTATTGAATCAGACTTTCAAATGATTCACAAACTGAAGAAATGTTTTCCTTTCTGTGAGAAAGGTGTCAGACAAATATATTTATGTATGAATACTATAGAATTAAGCATAACCATTGTGGGTTTGGATTTGCAGATGTTTGACCTAAGACTGCAGTTTGCCTATCGCCCCAACCAATCAACAGATGACACCATCGCCACCACCCTACGCCTTGCCCTCACCCACCTGGACAAAAAGGACACATATGTGTGATTGCTGTTCATAGACTTCAGTTCAGCATTCAACACAATCATTCCTCAGCACCTGGATTGCAATACCCTACAACAGATAGTGAGAGCAGCTGAGAAGATCATTGGAGCCTCTCTTCCCTCCATCACGGACACTTATTGCAGCCACTGCATCTGCAAAGCCACCAGCATTGTGGAGGACCCCACACACCCCGCACACACCCTCTTCACCCTGCTGACTTCTGGAAGGAGGTACCGGAGCATTCGGGCCCTCACTGCCAGACTATGGAACAGTTTTTTCACCCAAGCCATCAGACTCCTGAAACCTCAGTGACTGGAGCGACACACACACACACACACACACATACACACACACACACACCTTCAGACACCAAGTTACTTTTGCACAACTCATATTTTGCACATTTCCTTGTTCGCCTGTTCTGTCTAGTGTTGCACTGTCTTGTCTTGGTTTTTTTTTCACATTTTTGCACATTGCACTTTATGTAATCCTGTGTTCGTCTGTCATATGTAGCACCAGGTTGTCTCAATTCACCCTGTACTGTACCACTGTACATGGTTAAAATTAAACAGACTGTTCGTAGCCTGTACATAGCTTGTACACTCACTACAGCCTGTACATACTTGTAGTTATAGCATATTCCTAACATACCTTTATACCGTGTACATTGTAACATAGATCCATATTCTGTAATATATCTGTATTATTGCTAAAGCACTTTCTGGATGGATGCAAACTGCATTTCATTGCCTTGTACTTGTGACATCTGCAATGACGATTGTAACGTGCCAAGAGATGTGGCTTTGCTTTTGTGTTCTATTTATCTTTCAGGTGTCAAGCCTCCACCTATTGGCCAGTTCGAAGTTGATTGGCATGTGTCTATTGGCTGGTCTGGGCCCAGTTGGCCAATCACACGCCGAGGATTACTACAAATGAGCAGCTCCCTGGCCAGCTGGTGGCTGCTGGCTTCTGCTATGACAAACATTTGCGAACAGGCTTCTTTGTATTATGTGTGGTGGGAGGCTGGACAGGTAAGCTGGGGTACCCTATACACTGGTTGCAGGTTTTAAACTGTTAGACACACTAGGTTATGCGGTTGATGCCACTTTTGTATGTTTTCACTGACCTTTTTGACGAGTAGCTAGGTAGGCCTTTTGTTTTGCATTTTTTGTTTCAGTTAGGCCCTGGAAGCTATCGACCTTTTTTTGTTTTATTAATTGCTTTGATTTGGATCAACGGCCCAGTCCTCCTCCCCCACCTCTTTTCTTTTGATAAGTTTGACTATCCAGGCAAGCAACCAATAAATCCTGCCTGATACTTAACTGTTCTGTGGTCTTCCTCCTTCATTGATTGTGGTTGTCCAGTGTTGCTGTCTCCTTCCAACTTTTGCCTCCACCATGGTAGGGGGGACGTAACAACGATAAAGTTGAATTCTATTCTATTCAGACTTCGACTCCACGTTAACCTGTACCGGTGTTTCAGGTTAAGGGTTTCTGTGTCTGTCTGCCAGAGTGTCAGGCGGTTTGACAAGACTGAAGACCTTGGCAAACAAAGTCTCCATCTGCAGCTTGTATAAATGCATGCACGTATCGACATTATTCTCAGGAAACCACCGATCAGCTCGACGGACCCTCCAGTTTACCTGCATACATCCTGTTCACCTGTGAGCTGTTACTGATTCAGGAAACACGAACACCCTCCTCACAGCTCCTGGAGCTTGTGTTTAGAATAGAATAGAATAAACCTTTATTATCCCACGGATGAGAAATTTCGGTGTTACAGAGCTCTTAAAGCAAGGGAAAATAAAATATAAAAGGAAGACACAAGGTGGTCCTATAAACACAAGCAACTGAAGTTCATATATACAGGTACCAATGCACAGAATAGGTGTGGTCTTTGGTTCATCTTTAATAACTTGTTAGTTTAGAAGTGATAAAGTTAAAAAATTGGTTGTAGCTTCCTGATCTGAAGAGTGAAGCCGACATGGAAGCGCATTCTCTCTAAAATCCAGCAGGTGGCGAACCCGCTGACTGTGAAACAGAAGTCCATGAGAAAACCATCACAGACCATCGAGACCATCGCCGACCCCTCCCTGTGATCAATCAGCTGGTAGTTTAGCTGACAAACTGATGCTGTGGGTTTCTGGATGGATCGCTAACGCTGCCGCCACAGTTCTGACGTTCCTTTGGGAAATTTGTGTCTTTGTTAGGAAAGTCTGAATAAATAAAGTTGGATGTGATCTTTGTGTTCGAGTTTTCTCTCAGATCTGATTGGCAGGCAAGATGTTCACAACTTCAGTTTTTTTATTTCTATATGATGAATTCTGCATTATTAAGTGATAAGAACAAGTAATCTGATGTCCTGTAATCATTATGACGCTATACTTTGAGATACAATAAAAGATACAATAAATAGAATAAGTTTATATACAAAGTATCGGTATCGGATCAGTATCGTCGATACCACCTTGAATTTTACTTGGTATCTGATCGGAAAGGAAATCAGTGGTATCGCACATCACTACTGCCACCTGCTGCTCGCTCTCTACATCACATCCTGCCAAACCATCAAGAGGAAGCTTTTCAAAATAAGATGAAATACTGGCTAAGGTGTGACAGCTCTGAACCAATCAGTTTGCAGCAAACCAGCAGTTTAATAACACATCACAAATCTGTACAGGACCATGAGCACACGGAGGTTTCAGAACGCAAACCAGTGAGGCCAGTCTGTCCTCACCAGCAGCCAAATGGCTGGTAGGCTTTTAGCTAATATCTTTAATCACCTGTGAACAGCTGCTTTTGTTATGTAAATAAGGTGGGGCCATGCTGAGCCACTTGGAGTGGTTAGTTTCCTGAGCCACAAGGAAACTTGTGTTTCAGTTTGCCATCTTAGGGAGAAATCAACACACATGGGTGTATTTCCTTTGTTGCTGAGATTTATTGATAAAAACTGTAGAAAAAACCCAACCATTTGTACACATATTAACAAATAATAATAAAAAGTGAGTGAGTACACTTCACTGATAAGTTCGCTGCAATTTCCAGTGTGTGGGGATCATTTGTCACCAACTGCATCACGTGCTACAACCCTGGTCTACATATCACCGTTGATGAACAGCTTTTCCCATCAAAGACTCGGTGCTGTTTCCTGCAGTATATTGCAAGTAAACCTGACAAGTTTGGGATCAAGTTTTGGGTGGCTTGCGACCTAAAATCCAAGTACATTTGCAATGTCTTCCCATATCTTGGCAAGGACCCCAATCGTCCCACTGGGGAGAGACTTTCTGAAAATGTAGTATGAGGCTGATGGAACCATTCCTAGACAAGGGCAGAAATGTTACCACGGACAATTTTTTCACATCGCTTTCACTTGCGCAAAAACTTCTTAGACGGAAAACCACCATCCTCGGCACAGTCAACAAGATTCGCAGGGAAATTCCTCAATCCACTAGACAGACAGATCGCAATGAATTCACCACTCAGGTATGTTGCAGGTCTTTTGTGGTTCTATGTTTATGTGTTTCATTGTGTGTAAAAGGGCTATGGAAATAACAATTTATCTTATTTCTTAGGTGTTTTCAACCTCTGCTGCCACGCTGACGGCGTATGCGGCCAAACGGAAGAAGACAGTCTATATTCTTAGCAGCATGCACAGCGTGGTTCAGACTGATAACACCACCAAAAGGAAGCCAAACACTGTCACCCTTTACAACAAAACAAAGTGTGGCGTGGATGTGATGGACCAGATGGTTCGGGAGTACACTGTCCGCAAAGGAACACGGCGCTGGCCAGTCGCCGTGTTTTATAACATGATTGACATGGCAGCACTGAATGCACATGTGCTGTATCAAGCATGCACCGGGACGAAGGAAAGACGGGTGGACTTCCTGGTGGAGCTTGCAAGAGAGTTGGCTCACTCTCATGTAGCTGGGAAGAAGGCAAGAAAAGAACAGTTGCTTTGGACACAACCCTCCACACCTAGCCCTGGAAAAAGAGCCATGTGTCAGGTCAAACACAAATGCAAGAACAATCATGCCACTGTGCGATGTGTTCACTGCTACAGATACACATGTGGTAAATGCAGACTACAGATACCATGGCAGTGCCAGGATTGTGAGTGATTGCTGAAAATGTTGAAA